>NW_006399792.1:18693330-18708978 GCF_000299155.1 Elephantulus edwardii
GTCTCGCCGGCCCTCATGTTCCTCTCTTTCTTTCTTTTATCTCTCTGCCTTCTCTTCCTCTGTCTCCCTCTTGTGGTATACTTTCTTAGCTTTTTTCACTACATCCCTCAATGTAAAATCTTGTAACCCTTCTATGCGCTGTAATTTTTTCCTGATGTCTAGAGCAGACTGCCCAATGAAGGCCATAACTACTGCTTCTTTCTGTCCCTCTGACGTGGGGTCAAAGGGAGTATATCTCCTATAGGCATCCATTACTCTTTCTAGGAACACGTAGGTGGGTTCCTTGGTAGGTCCTTGAAGGACTTCTCTTAGCTTGGCCAAATTAGTGCGGCATCATCAAGCCCCTCTGAGACCTGCTACGAGAGCTCGGAGGTAGGTGGATAGCTGCTCCCTACCTTCAGCAGTGTTATAATCCCAGTTGGGTCGAACGAGAGGAAATCCCACTTCCATGGCCACAGGAGTATGGACTGGTTGTCCTGCAGCATCTCGGACGTTTTTCCTGGCTTCCGTCTGAATTCTCTCTCATTCCTCAGTAGTGAAGAGGACTTGGAGAAGTTGCCGGCAATTGTCCCAGGTAGCTTGGTGAGAGAACATGAGCGACTCAATTAGTCCAATAAGCCCTGTGGGGTTATCTGAAAAGGAAGGATGGTTTGTCTTCCAATTATAGAGGTCAGCAGGGGAAAAAGGCCAGTACTGGAGGGGATGGAGTTTTCCTGGCTCTGGGGGCCCTCTGTATACTCGTAAGGGGAGAGCCACAGTGGAATCTGGGCTCTCTAGACCCCTCCAACTGCGAGTCCCTCGTGCTGGTCCCTGGGGGGCACTTGCAGGGATGGGGGGACCGGGATCAACCTGGCCCTGATATGGGGGATGATTGTGGCGCATCTCAGGCCACTCAGGTGGATTATCAATCTCAGGATAAATTTTGGGTGGTGCCGATGGCGCAGCTTCTGGGGCCAGAGGAACTCTGGACTCAGAAGTTCCGGTTTTTAGGGCTAATGCGCGAGGAGGGGTGGTATGTTTCTTCAAAACCCAAGGTTTTACCCACGGCGGTAGATTCTGCACTAAATCTTGCCACACGATGATGTATGGCTGTTGGTCAGGAGGCGCGTTTGGTCCTTCCTGGAAAACAAGATCTTTAACTGCCAAAATGATTGTTAGGTCAAATTCTCCCTCTGGTGGCCAACCGACTCCCAGAGAGGGCCACTCAGAGTAACAGAAGATTTGCCAAGGTCCTTTTCTAACGTTAACAGAGAGATTATTAGCCCTGGTTCTTACTTCAGAAAAATGTCCTAAAGTCAAAGATGGGGGGTCGTCATTGTCTGTCCCATATTAGTTGCCCACAGAACACAGCAGACACTCACAAGAAATACAAGACACACAAGAAGCTCCCTTCATGACAACCAATTGAAAGCTGCTTCAGACGGGAGAGCCCTCCGGGCCCCTCCTCTCCAGTGGGACACTTTAAGTCCCTCAGATGGACCAGAGACCATTAAAGCCTCTGGATCTGTACTCCACCCAAAGGGACATCTCCCTATGGCTGTGACTCGTAGTTCTCAGGCACGTCTGCCCACCACAGTCGTCCTGCCCTGGCGGGCACACGACAGCCACAAACTGAAAGTAAGTTGAAAATAAAACAGACTTACGAACACACAGGTTTGGCGGCACCACACAGACAAAGGAATTTTAGAGGATCCTCTTACCTCCAAGTGGCTGACTGGTGGGTTGCAGGGGTGGTCGCTCAATCCTGGACGAGAGAGCCCCCAAATGAAAGACCCCAAACTAGGGCTTTTCCCAGATAGGGCGTGACCCCAAGCAACTCACACCAGATCCACTTGCTGCAATCACAAGAGGCTTTATTGATGAAGCTTCGGGACGACTTGTATCTCATGCAGGAGACAGGGAAGTCGACCCCGAGCTGAAAAAGCAAGGAATTTATACAAGGTCTAGGGGTTCTTTGGCGTGGAATTCGCTCATTGGCTCTTTGGAAAAGCAGAAGTTCAATTTTAGGCCAGTCACCTGCTGCTGATGTTAGTTAAGATATGGTTTTTGCCAGTAATTGCTTGTTCAATTTGTGGTCAGCTAGTTCCTGGAACATAAACATTCACACAAGATCAAAGGTATAGGTTCTTACAATACTTGGGTGTGGGGACATTGTTTAAAAAATTTTCCTTTTAAAATCTATTCCTAAAATGATCTTTAAAATCCGGTGGTATAGACTCAAAGTCAAACTTTGGAATTTGGGGATTTTATTTAGCTTCAGTTTTAACTTGCAGGTGAGTAGTTGATGGTCTGTTTCATAATCAACACCTGGGCTAGTTTTCATAGTTGATATTGAGCTTCTCTAGCTATTTCTTCCACAGATACAGTCAATCTGATTCCTGTGTAGACCATCAGGTGAAATCTGTGTGTATCGTCACCATTTATGTTTCTCATAAAAGGTCTTTGCAATGATTAGATCATTGATTGTGCAGAATTCTATCATTCTGTCTCTTAAAGCATCTTAAACCCAAGAAACTGGCAGCAGCATGGGAGACCAGCAGCAGTGAGAAGCACGAGACATCAGAGAAATGACTTGTAGCCTTAGCCATCATAACAAAAGTTGGCTGGGGAGGGGGGTTGGGGAGGAGGGAACTACTGGATGGGGTAGGCAGGAGTGGAAGGGGATGCAGGTGGAGCAGGGAAAGACATGGGACAGGATATGCCAAGAAGGCAGAGACCAACACTGAGTCTATTGGTTACTTCTGTAATGGAGAAGTGTCTTTCATCAGCTCCTTTCAGTAGAGTGCTTATCTGTCATATATTGTTCTAAAACTGAACACCAAACTACAACACATAAGGAAGAAGGATTGGCCATCCACTTCTGAAATAACGGGCCTTTAAAAACCTGAATAAAGTTCAAACTAAAGATAAATAAGGTTAAACCAAACCCATAAGAATGAAAATTTGACCTTAAGTCTATCCCACCTGAATTTAAAAACCATTTCAAGTACAGGTTTAAGGCCTTGAACATTAGTGAACCATATGAGCTGTGGGAGGATATCAGGAACTTCATTCACAAAGAATGCAAAAGGTCATACAAAAGACAGATGAGGAAGAAAAAGACTGGGACAGATGTCAGAAGAGATCCTGAATATTGCATTTGAGCACTAAGAAGGCACAGCAAAGGGAAGAAAACAGTAAGTTAAGGAGCTGAACAGAAGCTTTCAAAGGGCAACTTGAGAAGTATACAGCCAAGTATTACAATGAAATGTGCAAAGAGCTGGAGTTAGAAAATCAAAAGGGCCAAACTTGCTCAGCATTTCTTATGCTGAATGAACTGAAGAACATATTCAAGCCTTGAGTTGTGATACATAAGGATGCTTTGGGGAGTATGTTGAATGACCCAATAAGCATCAAAAGAAAATGGAAGGAGTATACAGTCACTATACCAAAAAGAACTGGATGACACAGAAAAATTTCATGAAACAATTTATGATCAGGAGACAATGGTAATGAAGAACGAAGTTCAAGCAGCTCCAAAGGAACTGGCAAAAAACCAAGGCTCCAGAAATTGATGGCATAATTTTTGTTGTTCTTAGGTGCCATAGAGTTGAGTATGACTCATAGTGACCCTATAAACAAAAGATCTGAAAACAGTCCTGTCCTGTGCTATCCTCACACTTTCTGACACACAAGAGCCAATTGTAGCAGTCACCTTGTAAATCCATCTGGTTGAGAGCCTTCCTTTCCTTTGCTGATCATCCACTCTCCCCAACATCATGTCCTACTCCAAGGAATAGCACCTCCTAGCAATATGTCCAAATCAGGTGAAGTCTCATCATTCTTTCCTCCAAAGAGCATTTTGGCTGCACCCTCTCCAAGACATATGTGTTCATTTTCTTGTACGTCAATGGCATGTTCAGTGCTCTTCTCAAACACCACAGCTCAAAGGCATCAGTTCTTTTTCTGTCATCCTTATTCATTGTCCAGGTCAGATGCATAGCTACTAATCGTAAAGACTATAGTCTGAATCAGATACACCTTAGTCCTCAAACTGAAATCACACTCCTCAATAATTTGGAAAGGTCCATAACTGCAGATTTTCCCATTGCAATGTATCTTTTTATTTCCTGACTGCTCATACCAAAGATGTAAATTATGGATCCAAGCAAGATGAAGCAGTTGATAGGTTCAATCTCTTCTCCATCCATCATGACAAGGCCTATTAGTCCAATGATAAGAATCTTTGTTTTCTTGATATTGAGACACAATCCATACTGAAGGCTTCAACAAGAACTTCAAATTCTCTTCATTTTCAGCAAGCAAGGTTGTGTAATCTGCATAATGCAAGTTATTGATGAGTCTCCCTCCAATCCTGATGCTACACTCCTCTACATAGAGTCCAGATTCTTGGATAATTTGCTCAGCATATAGATTGAACAGGTATGGAGACAGAATACATCCCTGATGCACTCCCTTGCCAATTCCAAACCATGCAGTGCTCCCCTGCTCCGTTCACACAACTGTTACTTGGTCCAGGTATAGGTTCCTCATAAGCACAATCAAGTGCTCTGATATCCCATTCTTTTCAATGTCAGCCACAACTTGTCATGATCCACACAGTCAAACTCCTTTCCATAATCAATAAAGTACAAATAGAATTCTTCTGGTATTCCTTACTTTCAGCCAGGATCAATCTGGCATCAGCAGTGATATCCCTGGTGCCACAGCCTCTTCTAAATCCCACTTGAGCTTCTGGAAATTCCCTATCTATGCCCTGTTCCAGCCATTTTTTAATGATATTTAGCAGTATTTTGATAGCATTTGATATAAATGATATTGTTTGCAAACCAATTGATATATTTAAACAAACAGATGCTGCCCTGGACATGCTCACCAAGTTGTGTCAAGAAATGTGTAGGACAATTATCTGGCCAACTTGATTGGAAGAAATTAAAAATTATTCCCATTCCAAAGTAAAGGTGAACAGACAGACAGAATATGAAAATTATCTAACAAAATCACTAATATCACATTCATGCAAAATCCTGCTGAAGATTATATAAAAACAATTAGCACAACACATTGACAGAGAACTACCAGAAGCCGGGTTTAGAAGATGTCACGGCACTAGAGACATTATCACCAGTATCAGATGGTCTTGACTGACCGCAAAGAGTACCAGAGGAATGTCTATGTGTGTCTCATTGACTGTGCAAAGGCATTTGATTATGTGGCTCAGAACAAATTGTGGCTAACTTTGAGAAGAATGGGAATCCAAGAATACTTGATTGTGCTCATGAGAAACCTGTACTTGGACCAGGAAGCAGTCCTCAGAACAGAGCAAGGAAACACGGCATGGTTCAAAATCAGGAAAGGAGTGCACCAGTGTCCCGTCTTCATACCTTTTCAATCTATATGTGGAACAGATCATTCAAGAGGCTGGGCTGCTACCCTGAAGAGACCATAGCTGACATCCAAGCAGATATATGCACACCCATGTTTATTGCAGCTTTGTTCACAATAGCAAGGAGTTGGAAACAACTTAAGTGCCCATCAACAAACGAATGGCTAGAGAAGCTGTGGTATATTCACACAATGGAATACTATGCTGCATTAAAAAACAAGGAACTCATACAATATTATTCAAAATGGTTGACTCTGGAGAACATTATGCTGAGTGAAATATCCCAGTCACAAAAGGACAAATATTACATGATGCCACTGTTGTAGAATGGGACTGTCCTTGGGGTTGGGGAGAGACTGAGTAAGATGGGTTCAATAATGTATACTGCACTGAAACAGAGGAGGGAGAAAACTGTTTAAAAGAGATATATAACTAGGTATTTCTGTCATCACAGGAGACTAGAGCGAGGGCTACATGGTGGAGGGGATCTGGGGGAGGGTTTGTAAAACAATGAAAGAATCTTTTCTTTTACTTTTCCATAATTTTTGACTCATGTACTTATAACTTGTTAGTTAAATTTGTGTCTTCTAGGTTGCAACACCCCCATGATACATCTTCAAGGATATGAACATGTACGGCCAAGCACAATCAATAAGAGTGCATCTAAATTCCAAAATCAATCTCCACAAGAGTCTATGTGTTTCCTACTGCCAAAGGGGCCCTTTAGAGTAGTGAGAGAAGATCTTTACCCTGACTTACAGCGTCCCTTTTCAGTAGGAAGTAGCTAAGAGAATACGCCATCCCCTTTTCCTTATGACTCAGGGTGAAGTCTCTCTCAGGGAGGAGTGATAGGGAATGGCAAAGGACACACTGACAAAGAAGATTAATCAGAACTGGCTTTGACAAGCACTGTGGCATTTGGACAAGAACAAACTGGGAGGAGGGTAGAGAGAATAGTGCAACAATGAATGAATGGAAACCCAAAATCTCTGTAAATGTTTATGAAAATTAATAAAATATAATTATAGAAAAAAAAAGAGGCTGGGCTGCAAGAAGAAGAATGTGGCATCAGGATTTGAGGAAGACTCATCAATAACCTGCATTATGCAGATGTCACAACGTTACTTGCTGAAACTGAGGAGGACCTGAAGCATTTGCTGCAGGTCAACATCAAGAAGACAAAGATTTTCACCAGTGGGCCAACTGGCAGCATCACTATAGATGGAAAAGAGATTCAGGTTGTTAACAATTACAGCTTGTTCCGCTCCATAATTACCACTCTTGGTACCAGCAGTCAGGAAATAAAAAGACAAATAACTTTGGGGAAGTTGGCTGTCAGAGCCTTTCCAAAGTGCAAAGGAGCAATTATATCATCTAGAGACTAAGGTGCACCTGATCCAGGCCATGGTCTTGGCAATTACTTGCTATGTATCAGAGAGCTGGATAATTACTAAGGATGGCAGAAGAAGGGTTAATGCCTTTGAGTTGTGGTTCTGGAGAAGAATAATGAACATGCATACTATGGACTGTCAAGAGAACAAACAAGTCTGTCTTGAAGAGGGTGAAACCAAGTTTCTCCTTAGAGGCAAAGATTTTTAAGTTTTTTTTCATATACTTTGGGCACATGACCAGAAGGCACCAGTTCTTAGAGAAGGATATCATGCATGGAAGGGTGGAGGGACAACACAAGAGAGGAAGACACCAGATAAAATTGACTGACAAGGTAACGAGGGTGAGGTGGTGAGTTGGAGTTAGCGAGACTGGCTTAAGATGGGGCAAGGTTCAGAGCTATTGTACATAGAGTCACAGGCAATTTGAAGACACATAACAACAACAAAACAATGGCTTCGGATATAGAGAACTTTAAGATGATGTTGCCCCTTATTACTCTAATAAGAAGTAACCTTTAATAATCTTGAGATTTAGTGGGTCTATTGTTCAAAATAGCTCTCCTAAGCCATTGCCCTTGACTTTGTCACTTGGCGGATTCCACTTGGTGGAATCATGCAAATTAAAACTGGTGAGTCTATTAACTCAGTAGATTGCTGTGATACTGAAAGCTGTGCCAGTGATGTGCCAAAGCCATAAGGGTTATCCATGTTGGACAGGTTTTAGTAGAGCTCCCAGATTAAGACATACGAGGAAGCAGGATTGACCATCCACTCCTTTTTTTTAATTTTTTTTCTTTTAATTATTATTAAATTTTATTAATTTGAATGAACATTTACAGAGATTTTGGGTTTTCATTCACTCATTGTTGCACTATTTTCGCCACCCTCCTCCCCAGTTCGTTTTTCTTCCCCCCCTTGTAAGTCTGTTTTAATTGTCCAGTTGCCACAGTGCTTTCAGTTCATTGGCCGAGTAGTTGTCTGCCAGATTTATTGGCACAACCTTGTGCTTTGCTGTTTATTACTTTATAAGAGTCCTTGGCAGCAGATTTGTCCATTGCAATATTTTGTTTAGTTTCTTGAGAGCTAGTTCCATATGTGTTGATTGTGGAGCCAAGTAAGAGGAAGACCTTGACAACTTCAGCCTTTTTTCTGTTTATCACAACGTCGCCTCTTGGTTAGTTGTAAATATTTTTTTTTTAGCAATGTCTAGTCAGTCCTTCCCTTTTGGTTTTCCATCTCCAGTTCTTTGTGTATTCATTTGTCATACTTTGCTTTGGCTTCTTAAGCTGCTCATTGAAATCTATTTTTTTGTTTTACTGTCTAGGCTTCTTGGTTCTCTAGTTCAATTCCAGAGTATCTTCTGACATATATTTTGGTTTTTCATCATCTTCTTTCTTTGTAATGACCTTTTGCTTTCTTCATGAATATCTTTGTTGCCATCCCACAACTCATCTGGTCTTCCATTATCAGTGCTCAATATTCCTCACACATATTCTTGTGACAATTTTAAAATTCAGGTGGGATAGGCTCATGATAATGTTTTAGTTCTTGTGTTTTTGTTTTCATTTTCTACAATTTCAGTCTGAATTTGCATAGAAGTAATTGATGGTCTGTTCCACAGTTAGCATCTGGCCTAGTTTTGCTTGCTTATATTGAGCTTCTTCAGTGACTGTTTTCAAAGACAGACAATTTGAGCCCTGTGTAGTCTACTAGGTGAAGTCTGCATATATAGTCATCATCGATGCCATTTACAGAAGGTATTTGTTGTGAAAAATCATCAAATGGACAAAATTCAATCAATTCAATGTCCTGTCTCATTTCTATCACCAAGTCCTTAATTTCAACTACCAGTTCTTATACTTTGTTTCCAACGTTTGTGTTCCAGTCATCAATTATTATTAGTGTATATATATATATATATATATACATATATACTGTATTATATATTGACTGTATATTTGGTCAATTTCAGACTGTGAACATTGGTAGAATTCCTCAATTTACACATCTTTGGCTTTAGCTGTTGGTGCATATAACTGAAAAACAGTTATATTAACAGGTTATCCATGTATGCATATAGATAGCATCGTATCATTCACAGCATATAATAGATCTTGCAATAGTAGTTTGTTGTTTTGTTTTTTTTAACTATGAATGTAACACCATTTTTCTTCAACTGTTAATTTCCAGCATAGTGCATTATACGATTTGTCAATATAAGGTGGTAAATTCCAGTCCATCTCAGCTCACTAATACCTAGAATATCTATCTCTATTCATTCTATTTAATTTTTACAATTTCCAACTTTTCTATATTCATACTTCATACATTCCATTTCCAGGTATTTGTGGCTATTTCTGCTCATCATCAATTTACTTTCTATCTGGACTCTACCTCTAATACCATAGCTACATGTGTTCCTCTATTGTTCACAGGATTTTCAAAGGCTTGTTACTACAGAATATATTGCTAATCCTGCTTCCTTGTCAGTCTTAAACTGGGAATTCTACCCTGTGTGTATAAAAGTTTTTTCTAATAGAGTGAAAAGAAAACCTACTAACTGGGGAAAAAAATTTGGAAATGACATCTCAGACAAGGACCTCATAACAAAAGTTTGCAAAATACTACAGGGCCTCCACAATAAAAAAGACTGACAACCCAATCACAAAATAGGCAAAAGACAAGGAAGACATTCTTCATAGAGGAAGACATTTGGATAGCCAATAGACACTTGAAGAAATGATCAATATCATTTACAATCAATATTATTCTCAAGGGAAAAAGATTAAAAGTATTCTTGCAAACAGGGACCAAGCAAGGATGTTCACCGTTAACACTTCCAGTCAATATTGTATTGACAATTCTTTCTAGAGCAATATGGCAAGTAAAGGAAATAAAAGGCATCCAGAAAAGCAAAGAGAGAGTGAAGCGGTCACTATATGCAGAAGACATAATAGTGTACACAGAAAATCCAAAGGAGTAAACAAATAAACTGTTGGATATAGTAGACCACTGTATTAGAGAGACAGGATACAAGATTAATATACAAAAGTCTGTAGAATTCTGCCATAGTAACAAAGAGAACTCAGAAAAGGAAGCCAAGAAAACAATACCATTTACAATAGTTAACCACAAACTGAAATACTCAGGAATAAACCTAGCCAGAGACACAAAAGACCTTTACAAAGAAAACTACAAAATACTTCTGCAACACACAATAAAAGACCTAAAAAGTGGAAAAATTTTCTCTGTTCATGGATAGAAAGACTCAAAATTTTGAAAATGAAAATCCTACCAGAAGCAATCTGCATGTTTAAAGACATCCCAATATAGGTATCAAATTCATTTTTCAAGGAGACAGAAAAGACAATTAGCAAGTTTTTGGGGGGGAGGAAAGAGTTCTCAAATAAGCAAAGCACTTCTGAAAAGCAAGAATGAATTAAGAGGCATAGCACTCTCTGAACTCAAAATCTACTATACAGCTGTAATAACCAAAACAGCATTGTGGTACTGGTACAGTGACAGGCACATAAACTAATGGAACAGAATCAAGAACCCAGAAATCAACCCATCTGTCTATGGTCAACTGATATTCTACAAAGAAACAAAACCTCTCAGATGGGGAAATGACAACCTCTTCAACAAATGGTGCTGGTAAAATGAGACTGCTACCTGAAGAAACTTGAAGCAGGATCTGCAACTTGCACAATACGCAAAAATCATCTCATGATGGAGCTAAGACCTAGGAGTAAAGCCTCAAACCATAAAGATCATAAGAGACAAAGTGGGATCAAGCTTAGAAGGCCTAGCCAATGGTATAAAGAGGTTGACAAATACATCCAGAAATATATAACCAGAAGAGGATAAAATTGATTAATGGGACATTTAGAGGATTAAATCACTGTAGGCATAAAAACTATTTTCCAACAAAATACAAAGAAAACTTACTGATTGGAGAAAAAGAATTTGACAATACCATCTCATGCAAGGGTCACATAATGAAAGTTTACAGAATACTACAGGGCCTCCCCAAGAAAAAGACTTCTGACGCAACTACAGAATGAGCAAAAGACATGGAAAGACTTCACAGAGGACGGTATGTGGATGGCTAATAGATACATGAAGAAATATCAAAATCACTGACAATAAAAGAGATACAAATCAAAATCACAATGAGATACCATTTCACTCCAGTAGCAGAGTCAAAGTTTAACAGGACAGCAAACAATTAATGTTGGAGAGGATGTAGAGAGGTAGGAACTCACACATTTTTGGTGGGTTTGTAATATGGCACAAACACTCTGGAGGGCAGTTTGGCATTTCTTCAAAATGCTGAACATAGAAATTCCATATGACCCAGTTATTCCACTGCTAGGAATATATCCTGATGAAATTAGAACTGAGACAGAAATGGGGATTTGTACACCAATGTTCATACTAACATTATTATTCACAATTGCAAGTACATGGAAACAGCATAAATATCCATCAACATACAAATGGATTGAGAAATTGTGATACATTTACACAGTGGACTACCATGCACTACTCAGAAGCAATGATTCTGAAAATTACTACATAACTTGGGAAAGACTAGAGAGCGTTATACTGAGTGAACTAACTCAATGTCATAAAGACAAATACTACATAAGACCATCATGGTAGAAATAGATAATTAGTAAAATGTGTATGAGGATTCAAGAGAGGGTAACTGTGGGAGCACAGGAGTGAGGAAGGGCAGAGAAGACATCATAGGGTTGCACAATTTGGTGGGTGGAGGGAGGGGGAGTAAAGGAAATGGAAAAGAGCCTGGAAGGCTCTAGAAAGACAGGGTAATGTTGGGCATGGTCCAGTGGGGATTAATTTTATAAAACATAATGAATGGGAAAGATTGTGTGAAAAACAATGTGGATGAAGGACAGTGTGAAACACGATATATATTTTGTATGCAAACCAATATAAAATAAAAATTAAATATAAAACCCACACAGCAGCCAAACAAATCAGAGATAAGGAAGCAACCCAAGTGTCTATCAGTAGACAAATGGAGAATTAAAATGTGATGTACACATACATATATTGTTGTTGTTATGTGTCATCAAGTTGCCTGTGACTCATAGCAACCAGCAGCTCTGAAGTCTGCCACATTCTGAGGCGGTCTCACTAGATCCAACACACCTACCACCCCTTGCTCTAGTTATCCTATCAATCCATCTGATCCAGGGTCTTTCTCTCCTGTGCTGTCCTCCACTTTTCTGAGCATGATGTCCTTCTCCCAGGATTGGTCCCTCCTGGCCACATGTTCAAGGCATATAAGATGGAGCTTCAAAATCCTAGCCTCCTAGCCTCCAAGGAGAAACTTAGTTTCACTCTCTCCAAGGCAGATACATTTGTTTTCTTGGAGGCCCATAGTATGTTCAAGACTCTTCTCCAGCAACCACAACTCAAACGCAAAAATTCTTCTTATATTATCCTTAGTCATTATCCAGCTCTCTGATGCATAGTAAATAATTGTGAAGACCATGGACTGGATCAGTAGAGGTTTTATTATTATAATTATTATTCAGTGATAAAGATAAATGAATACTGATCCACGCTTCAACAAAGGTCAACTTTGAAACAGAAGATGCTGAATGAAATACATCAGATAGAAAAGGGGGAAAAATTAAAAAGAATAGCTAATATTTGATGTTGTTTATGTGTGTTTATTTTGTCAGTTATTTTAAAAATCCTGCGACACAAATATCATTACTGTCATTATACATTTAAGAGAACTAAGATATGTTGCTCCTACTTGAATTATTTCTATTTTTTTAAGAAATAAAATTTTAATTTTATCCTGGTTTACTTACAAAGTTCATATACATTGTTTTTCACGTCAGATCTTTCCCATTTCCTTCACCCATCCATCCTTCAACCCATCAAATTGTGAAACCATATGATTAACTCCCCTAACCCCCATATCTGTTATTCTACTCTATGAGTCCTCTATTATGCATAGGGTTTTGAATGTCTATTATATTTCAGAAGTGAATGGCCAATTCTTCTTCCCAGTTTGTCCTAATTTGGATGGTTAACTTTGGAACAACATTGACAGACAAGCATTTTAGTGAAATGAGCAAATGAAAGACACTTCCCATTACAGAGATAATCATAAATGCACTGCCCTCCCCCTGCATGAGTGTCTTGTTGTGTCCCTTTTCCTGAATATCGGCATCATTTGAACTCCCTCCAACCCCTCCAGCACCTCCCTCCTGCCGAGCAACCCTTTCATATAATGGCTTAGACCATATCAATAACCTACATCCTGCAGATGACAACCTTGCTTGCTAAAGCTGAGGAGGACCTGAAGCATTTGCTGCAGAAGATCAAGGACTGTAGTCTTCAATACGGATTGAAGCTCAACCTCAAGAAAACAAAGATTCTATTCCAAATGAAATTGGAGATTGCCTTTTCCATCTCCTATGGAAAGAGGCCCTGAATAAGCAAAGCACTCCTTAAAAAGAGAAAAAATTTTAAAAAAAATAAATAAAAGCGAGATAAAAAGATAGGAGTCATCTCGCTCCCTGATTTCGAATCCTATGACACTACTGTGGCGGTCAAGGCAGTGTGGTACTGGTACAATGACAGATGCATAGATCAATGGAAGAGAACTGAGAACCCAGAAATCAGCACATCTACCTATGGTCAACTGATTTTTGACAAGGAGATGAAATCAGTTAAGTGGGGAAATAACAGCCTTTTTAACAAATGGTGCTGGCAAAATTAAAAAACTATCTGCAGAAAACTCAAGCAAGACCCACACCTCACACCACAAACAAAAACCAACTCAAAGTAGATCAAGAAACTAGAACTAAAACCAAGAACTATAAATTTCATTAGAGAAAAGCTTGGAAGAACCCTACAAACCCTAATCCACAACATAAAGAGTCTTCCAAGAATTCTGAAAAACCTACAACCAGAAGAGGATAAAATAGATGAGTGGAATCTTCTAAGCATCAAATCCCTATGCACATGTAAAAACTTCTCCAGCAGGGTAAAAAGGAAAACCATAGACTGGGAAAAAAATATTTGGTAATGGCATGTCTGATAAGGAACTTATATCTAGAATTTACAAAATACTCAAGCACCACAACAAGATAAAGGTAAACAAACCAATTGCAAAATGGGCACAGGATATGAACAGACACTTCACTAAAGAAGACATTCAGGTGGCAAACAAACACAATGAAAAATGTTCAAAACCTACCTCTAAGAGAGATGCAAATCAAAACAACTATGAGATATCATCTCACCCCAATAAGAATAGCAAAATTAAGCAGAACAGCGAACAACAAATGCTGGCAAGGTTGCAGAGAAACTGAAACTCTTAGTCACTGTCGGTGGGAGTGTAAAATGGTGCAACCGCTGTGGAAGGTGGTATGGTGCTTTCTCATAAAGTTGGAAATAGACATACCATTTGACCCAGCGATTCCACTACCTGGAATATATCCTAAACAAAGCAGAACTGCCACCCAAGTAAATAGGTGCACACCTATGTTTATTGCTGCTTTGTTCACTATAGCAAAGAGTTAGAAACAACCTAAGTGCCCCTCAACAAATGAATGGATAGAGAAACTCTGGTATATTCACACAATGTAATACTAGGCTGCATTGAAAAACAAGGAACTCATAAAGTATTATACAAAATGAGTTACCCTGGAGGACATTATGCTGAGTGAAATATCTCGATCATAAAAGGACAAATACTGCATAATGCCACTGTTATAAAACAGGACAGACATCAGGTTTGGGGGGAAACTAAGAGAAGAGAGGATCAATAATGTACACTGCATTGAAACAGATAAGGGAGAAAACTTTTAAAAGACATAGATAATTGTATATTATTTGCATGGCAAGAGTCTGTATATTAAAGTGAACTAGGGTGCGGGGGAGGGAGGTATATAACAAAGAAAGAATTTTTTTTCTTCTCAAAGAGAAAAGCCAACTGAGGGGGGATGAGGAGTGGGCAGCGAGGAAAATGTGCAACAATGAATGAATGGAAATCCAAGTTCTCTATAATCTTTCATTAAAATCTCAATTGATAAAAAAGATAGTATGTATGCACACAGAAGGGGGGGACATGTTCCTCTTTAATATTTGCAGTTCTTTAAGTGCAAATAAAGGCAGGAGAAGATATTCAGATGGCCAACAGACACATGAAGAAGTATCCAAAATCACTGGTAATAACAGAGATGCAAATCAAAACCAAAATGAAATCCTATCTCACTTCAGTAGTAGTGGCAAAGTTTAGAACACCCAGTAATAAATGTTGGAGAGGATGTGGTGAGATAGGAACTCTTAGTCCCCGTTGGTGGGATTGTAAAATGATACAACCACTCCGGAAGGCAGTTTGGCATTCCCTCAGAAAACTGAACATAAAATTCCATATAACCCAGCTATTCCACCACCTAGAATGTTGTTGTTGTTGATTGCCATCGAGTTGAGTATGGCTCATAGCGACCCTGTGAACAAAAGACCTAAAGCCTTTCTTTTAACTATCATCATTTCTCGAAGTTCACAGAGTTTCCAGAGACATGTTGTTTAGGAAGTAGATGTCACTCCTACCCTGAGAAAATGAGAACAGAGGCACAAATGGAGACTTGTACACCATGTTCATAGCAGCATTGTTCACCATCTCACAAACATGAAAACAGCCCAAATGTCCAACCACAATGGAATGTACTGAGAAAGTTGGTACATTCACATGATGGAATATTATGCAGCATGCAGGAGCAATGATTTTGTAAATCACTATCTAACTTGGGAGGGACTGGAGAGCATTATGCTAAGTGAACTAATTCAATCCCATATGGACAAATACTGCCTAAG
>NW_006399792.1:18709223-18711295 GCF_000299155.1 Elephantulus edwardii
TTTTTTAAAATAAATAAATAGTAAAATGTGTATGAGGATCTAGGAGGGGGGTTGGGAGCGGGAGCAGAGAGTTGAGGATGTGCAGGGGGTGGGTAATCATAGGGTCACACAGTTAGATGGGTGGCCGGAGGAGTGGGTTAAAGAAATGGGAAAGATCCATTGTGAGAAACAATGTATATGAATTTTGTAAGTAAACGAGTATAAAATATAAATTTTCTATTAAAAAAAAAGAGTCTCAGTTTATGAGAGGAGTAATTGTTAAAGTGAGGCATACTAAAGATGTCTGGAAATTTGCTAAACTACAACTGGGAGTTCTGCGGACACCTGTCCACCATGAGTAACCCTCCTGATAATTGAAACATTGGTGGCAATAAGTTCCAGCATCATAACAATCCACCAGTAACTCCAGTACAGCAAATTGATATACAAGTGCTGTACTGATAAGAGAAAAACAAAACAAAGCAACACAAAATGAGCAAGCATCTACACACCTAAACTGTAAAATAAGCAGCAAAATGCAAATCACACCCCCAGTTTGGTAAATTGACTGATAAGAGCTGTACTTCTAATAGCAAGCCATAGAAACAATCATGCATGTAAGTATCATGGCGCAGGACAGCCCTCTCTAGCCCTGCCTGAGAAGGCATATTAGGAAAGCTCCCAGCACTGGCTCCTCATTTAGGAGCTTTGGGTCAGGGCCCAGAGGCATTGGTTCCTGTTCCTGATCTGGGAGCCATGGGTTCAAAAGGTCAGAAGGCCTGAGCTAAAAGCAAAGGTGTGTGTTCTCTAAGCCCAGAGGTATTGTTCATAACACTTGTAGAGGTCTTCTTCACCTTGGACTATTTCTGAGTTGAGTTTCCTCTTTGAGAGATTTCTGGTTTCTAGGGAAATGCTCTCAAATTATTCCCTAAATACTTCTATCCCTTATAATACGTGGATGGCCATGACATTTCTCAATCCTGGCTGGCAGGATAGATGAGAAGCTCAGACAAAGCCCAAAGATGACAGTAGAGAGATCTGTCAGGACAGCTTTCAGGCCAGGAGATGGCAGTGTCTAGTTACATAGTAGTGTCCTGTATTTCCTTATTTGGAGGCTCAGCTGATAACGTCTCTGGTGGTTTAGAAAGGAGATCTTGTGATAAAAGAGACTGTATCAGTGTACAGCAGTCTGTTATTTATCTGAATAAGTAGATTAACTCTTGCTATTCTAAGCTTCGCCAAAAGTCAAAGTGTTAAACAATAGTCAACAGTTCTACAAAGGCCAATATATAATACTTATATGCAAAAGTACTTATATGCAATACTTTCCAATTTGTCTTAACTCTCACCTACTACACAGCAGTTGATCAGTTGAAGCAATGAGAAAAATGAAAAAGTTAGCTTTGTCACATATGTATCAATAATATGCAAGTCTCTAATCTGTAACAGGTAGCAGCTCAATATTAAATGAAGTGGCTATAAACACTTTCCTACGGACTTTCAGCAACCAAACATTTTTGAGTGGTGCCACTTCTAGCACCCATAGAGTCACAGGCCCTCCTGTGTGCCAAGATTTCTTCAGTAACACAAGATTTCCTTTGTTGCTGCTATTAGGTGCCATGAGTAATCTATAGATCATAGTAACCGTATGAACAACAGATGGAATTTTACCTTGTCCTGCGCTGTATTCAAGGCCACTGTTAGGGTGACTGTGTTGATTCATCTAGTTGAGAGTATTCCTCTCTTTCATTGACCCTGTACCTTTTCTAGCATGATGACTTTTTCAAAGACTGACCCTCCTGATAACATGTCCCAAAGATGTGAGAAGAAATTTTACCATCCTAACCTCTAGGGAACACCCCAGACACGCTACCTCCAAAACAGATTTGTTTGTTCTTTGGCAGTCTATGAGATGTTTAATATTCTTCTTTGTCAATACCACAGCTCAAAGGCATTGATTCATCTTTAGTCTTCCTTAATCATTATCCAACTTTCAGATGCATAGAAAGCAGTTGGAAAACCATGCCTTGGATCAGGTGCACCTCTGTCTTTAAACTGGCATCCTTTCTCTTTAGCACTTTAGAGAGGTCCTT
>NW_006399792.1:18714463-18717640 GCF_000299155.1 Elephantulus edwardii
TAAAAGAAAAATTCTTTCATTGTTTTACAAACCCTCCCCCAGGTCCACTCCACCATGTAACCATCACTCTAGACTCCTGTCATGACAAAAATACCTAATCACATATATCTTTTAAACAGTTTTCTCCCTCCTCTGTTTCAGTGCAGTATACATTATTGAATCCACCTTACTCAGTCTCTCCCCAACTCCAAGGTCAGTGCTCTTTTACAGCACTGGCACCATGCAATATTTGTTCTTTTGTGACTGGGATATTTCACTCAGCACAATGTTTTCCAGAGTCAATGATTTTGAATAATATTGCATGAGTTCCTTGTTTTTCAATGCAGTATAGTATTCCATTGTGTGAGTATACCACAGCCTCTCTATCCATTCGTTTGTTGATGGGCACTTAGGTTGTTTCCAACTCCTTGCTATTGTGAACAAAGCTGCAATAAACATAGGTGTGCATATATCTGCTTGGATGTCAGTTATGGTCTCTTCTGGGTATATTCCCAATAGTGGAATTGCTGGGTCAAATGTTATCTCTATTTGCAACTTTTTGAGAAAGCACCATACCGTTTTCCACAGGGGTCGTACCATTTTACACTCCCACCAACAGTGAATAAGGGTTCCAGTTTCTCCGCAACCTCCCCAGCATTTGTTGCTTGCTGTTCTGTTAAATTTTGCTATTTTGACTGGGGTGAGATGATATCTCGTAGTTGTTTTATGCTCATGACTTTTGAGGCTCCATCTCATATATTTTGTTGCCTGGAGGGACATGTCCTTGGAGTAGGACATCATGCTTGAAAGGGTGGAGAGACAGCACTGAAGAGGAAGACCCTGGATGAAATGGATTGACATAGTACCTGGGGTAATGAGTGTAGGTGTATCAGAGGCGGTGAGATTGGTTCAGGATAGAGGAGGGTTCAAAGCTACTATGCATAGGGTCATTCTGAGTCGCAGGTGACTTGATGGAACACAACAAAAACAAATTGAATAGCTATAGTGAAATTATGTTTTTATTGTTGGTTGCCAATGAGTTGAGCACAACTCATAGCAACCCTATGAACAAAAGGCCTGAAACCTTTCTATAACTACCATCATTTATCAAACTTCATAGAGTTTCCAGAGGCATCTTGTTTAGAAAGTAGATGCCACTCCACATAGTATTTCTGATTTTAAATTATGCAGTTTATGATAGAAATTTGACATGGAAATTGAAAACACCATGATTACTGCCTGTTTGGCCCGGTGGTGAGGATTTTGGTTTTCATAATGCTGAGAATAATCCATATTAAAGGATGTAGTCTTTGATCTTCAGTAAGTGCCTCAAGTGTCTTGACTTTCTTCAGGCAAGATTGTGTCATCTGCATAACACAGCTTGTTGATAAGTTGTCCTCTAATCCTGATACCATATTCTTTTTAATATAGTCCAGCTTCTCAATTTATTTTTTCAGCATACAGATTGAATAGGTACCGAAAAAAATATGCAGTCCTGAAATAAGTTTTTCCTGATTTTAAACCATGCAGTATATGAACAGTCATCTGCCACGATGTGGAAAACTACCAGAATTCAATTAGTTAGTCTTCCAAATGCAGGACACATGAGGAAATTGCTGCACTTGTTCTTTGATTAGTTTTTATTTATATGATATCCAATCTATTTTCCTTATTGTCATACTTGTGAACAGCCCAGGATTTGAAGAAAGTACTTTGAGAGGTTCAGACTCATGCTGAGAAAAGTACTTTTCAGATCAAGACCTTTAAAAGAATCACACACACACATACACTGTCAATTAAAAATAAAACATTTTAGGGATATCAAATACAAAGTACAAAGTGTCAGTATCTTTGTGATTAGTTGAGAATAATCAGTGGTTAATAAACATAGGTAAAATGTTTCTTGCTTATATCATTTCCCATAATCACTATAGATTGTTCAGTTTCTGTATTCAGACTTTATTCAGAGCTTGAGTCAGAAACATGGACAAGTAAATGGTCACTAATTACTTCTGCCTTAGGGTCTAGGGTTATATACCAGGAAATCTAAGCTCATTTAACACCTGCTTTGCTTTCCTTGGTTGGAGTCAGAATGAAACATAACTTTTATTCACTAATGTGTATGCACTGTGAGTCTACTGAACTTGACAGTTTGTAACAACAACATGTGTGTTAAGAAATGAAAGAATCACATACATAAACAATGCTGCAATGCTGTACAGAATGTGAGTGCTGCCAGGGTGAGTGCTGATGACCAAATATGGAAACACATCATCAAGTGTATGTGAGTACTACAAGTCACTCTCTCCTTCAGGGATACACATACTACACTTATACTGTGTAGCAGAAATCTAAGCACCACCATCAGTGATAGAGAAGCAATTAGAACAGATGTGGCTGACACTTAACACAGAATCTTTATGCTGGCCCAAGTTTTCCTGCAAGACTTTGAATTGGATGAGCTGAACCCAGGAGTGGTTGGCACTGACACACAGTTATCTCAAATTAATGAACCTCTAGGGTACCTAGGCCTCACCTCGTCCTGCACAAGATTATCTGCTGTACTTTGCGTACCAACCCAGTGTCACAGGCCCCAGAATCCTGCCCAACCTGCCCTTCTGGCCCCCTATCTGTTCTTATACAAGCAACATGTAGCATCCAAGCCCATTCTAGCTGCATCTAGTGCTACTGCTCTCAACCCTGAACCAATTCAAAAAACATGGGTGTATATATAAGAAGACTTTTTTATTAAAAAGCATTTTATTATCATTTGAATATATACTTCCAGGATAAATTGGCTTTCTGTTCAACAATTCATATACAATTTGTATTATAAGAAAATTGCTTGTTTGGGGATTTTTTTTTTGTTCTTTTTAAAAATCTTAGCCTTCACTTCAACGATTTAGATCTTTCCAGAAGAGCCGTGGATGAGCATTAACATTACTGGTAAGTATATACATTTTCTCCTGGACACAGAGCCTACTAATTGGTCCTAAAAGCCTTCTGAGGTCCCAACTCTTCTCACTCTCTTAGTTGTTGGAATGGACAGAAAACCTCATAAGCAGTACCTTACTTTACCTCTACCTTGCATGTGAACTTCCGAGTTGTAAAACAGCCCAGTGGTAGATGGAATTTGCTCCAGGACTTAAGAACCATAAATGACATAGCTGAGCCTCTATATCTTGTGGTTCCTAACCT
>NW_006399792.1:18718192-18736329 GCF_000299155.1 Elephantulus edwardii
AAAATTTAATAATAATTAAAAATAAAAATCTTGGCCTTGTTTCTATCAAGCCATGGCTTTCAGAAGACAGACTATATTTTGTCATCACCTGTGTGCTTTGTGCTACCAAAGAAAAATGTCATTGAGTTCACTTCTTACTTATGTTTCCATATTCTTCTCAAGCATCCTTTCACATGGTCAAATAAGACTGAACCTAAATGCAATACCAAAGTTTAGATGTATAGGTGTGAGGGAATGAACATTTTAGACCAAAGTTGAAGTCTCCTCAAGACTTTTCTGTTCTAATGCCTAGCCAGCATCTCCTCACACAGAAAGTGGAACTTTGCTGTTGATTAAGGGCCAAGCTTCTCTGACAACATGAGTCCACTAGCAGCAACTCAGGCTGGGGCGGGGGATGGGGATTTGACCAGTCTCCTCCCATAGCTTTGGAATCCCACTGGAGGGTCACCTATATTCTGACTTGACAACAATGAATTTTGAGTGAGCACCTGAAGGACATACAAACTTTTTGTGTTTCTGAAAAATCCATATTAAAGCTCCTAGAGGGCAAGGACTGCCTTTCCTCCAGGCAC
The DNA here is from genome assembly GCF_000299155.1 of Elephantulus edwardii. Lineage (NCBI taxonomy): Eukaryota > Metazoa > Chordata > Mammalia > Macroscelidea > Macroscelididae > Elephantulus > Elephantulus edwardii. The sequence goes on from NW_006399792.1 coordinate 18,718,765, forward strand.
TGGTCCAGAGAGTATTCAGAAGACCAGTCAGACCAGTTTTTCAGAGAATATTAGCTTCAAAAGACAATTGTTTGGTACCAGCCAGTCAAGTACTGCAATCGTCAGATCTCATGACTATGGGTAGGCATGTACTTATCCTCTATTTGAGGAGATAAGGGGAAACAGACCTGGGTAACCTGAGGCCACCAAAGCTCTCGCCAAGGCCTTCCAAGGGATTGATTCCTCAGGAGAAAGAAATGAAAAGAAGCACCAATCATTTGGGTTAAAATAAGTCATACCTGGGGTAGTTTATAATCAAATTGTAGCTTCTTTATGAATCAGAGGATGCAGAACCATAGTGAGGAAAGCATTTTGTCAACTTCTCCCCCAACCCCTTGAAGACCTGAGGTCTGCTGACAGCATTAAAACAAGCATCATGACAGCCATAGGTCCAGAGTAATTGCTTCATTAAGCAAACTTTTGCCAGAGGAAGAAGACAGATTAGGTCTGGATATGGAATTTCCCCAGGGGTAGCCTGAGAATTTGGAGAAGTTAACACCGAGACCACAACTGCAGCTTGGAGGAGCCTCCCTGAATAGAGACTGGTTTCTAAGAAGAGATCTGGGGGAATAACATCTTATAGTAAGCACGAGTGTCATATTTAGACAATGATGTTTAATAATTACTTTTGGATGATATTTCCCAGTTCTTGAGCTCTTCTCTAGACAGAGGACTAGTGAAAGACCTTCGACTGATAAACCCATGAGCGTATTTGCTTTATAAGACTCTACAAAAAGGGGGTTAAAAATACTTGCCTTACCTACTAATACTCATATGTACAGTGTACAGATATGGAGGTAGAGAGAGAAAGGTGTTGTTAACAAGTCCCTCCAAAGAAACTATTAACAACCTGTGCCACAGTAAAAAAAATTAGTTCACTTGGTTTCCATTTCTACTACTTAAATCTCAGAGTTCTGACCTTTTCCCCCCTATCCCTTTCTATTGCTTAAGAAGCGTATTAGTTCAGTAGTTAAAGAATTGAAGTTCAGAGGTTCAGGCCTACATGTTATGCCAATGAAAAAAGATAGGATTATCTGCTCCCATAAAAAGATATAACCTCAGAGAGCTGCAGGGCCATTCTACTTTGAGCAACAGAATCTTTGAGTCATAACTGACTCAACAGCTATGAATTTAGGTCTATTTGTTAGTTCTCAGCTGAGTAGCTTATTACAATTAGGAGTAGAATCATTATCTTCTACTAAGAATGCTCATAAATGGGTTTTTGTGCTAAGAAACAGCATGAATGATTACAAACAATTTTCTTGTAGAAAAATAGTCTCTGCTCCAATGTTGAGCAGGGCCAAGAATGGACATCTGTAACTAAGCAGAACCCAAAGAATGAGTTAAACAGAAAGTGGCCTCAGAAGAACAGGAATTTCACTTAAGGGCAGGCTGGATTGACATAGTGATTGCACCAATGGGCTCAAGTGTGTCAGAGATGAGGAGGATGGCAAAAGATAGGACAGGGTTCAAATTTGTTATTCATAGGGTCATACTTGGCTTGACAGCACTTAATAGCAAAAATAGCAAGGGACAGTCAATGGAATTCTGGTGACATAGTAAATAAGGAGTTGTGCTGCCAATCTGAAGGTGGCACCTCCCTGACAGTTCAAATCCACCAGCAGCAAGTCAGGAGAAAAGTGGTCGGTCTCCTCCTGTGTAACTTACAGCCTCTGAAAGCCTAATGGAGGGTCAGCTACGTGTTGATTCTGTTTAGACATCAATGAGCTTGAGAAGGGTTCAGTCAAAGCATATTTGGCCACATTATGAAATGTTGATATTCCAAGCCATTGGCTATCTGAGGGAGAAAGATAGGACAGTGGGCTTCAGTAGTGATTAAACTCTTGGAGATTATTGAGGGCAGTTTTATATGAACCTTGAATGACTCAGGAAGCATCAAAAGAAGATAAAAGGAATAGATAGAGTCACTACAGCACAAAGATTAGGCTGACACAGAAGAAATTAATGAAACAATTTATGATCAAGAGTCAATGGTAATGAAGAAGGAAGTTCAAGCTTCTCTAAAGGAATTGACATAAAACAAGGCCCCAGGAATTGATGGCATATCAATTGACATATTTCAACAAACAGATGTTGCCTTGAACACACTCACCAGGTGCCAAGAAATCTGGAAGACAACTACCTGGCCAACTGACTGGAAGAGATCTATATTTATTCCCATTCCAAAAAAAGGATGACCCAACAGAGCATGGAAATTATCTAATATCACATATGATCAAGATCCTGCTCAAAATTATCTAAAAATGACTGGAGCAACAGTACATCAACACAGAATTGCCTGAAGTGCAGACTGGTTTAACATTACATCCAATGTTAGATAGATCTTAGCTGAAAGCAAAGAATACCAGAGGAATATCTATCTGTGTTTCATTGACTATGCAATGTCATTTAACTGTGTGGATCACAACAAACTGTGGCTAACTTTGAGAAATAGGAATCCCAGAACACTTAATTGTGCTTATATGAAACCTATACTTAGACCAGGAGGCAGTCGCCAAAACAGAGCAAGGAAACACTTTATGGTTTAAAATCAGGAAAGGTGTATACAAGTGATGCATTCTATTTCTACACCTTTTTAATCTAAGATCATTCAGGAGGCTGGACATTATGAGGAGGAATGTAGCATCAGAACTGGAAGAAGACTCATTAAAAAATCTGTGTTATGCAGATGATACAACCTTGCTTGCTGAAACTGAGGAGTATCTGCAGAAGGTCAAGGATTGCAGGCTTCAATATGGATTAAAGCTCAACATCAAGAAAACAAAGATTCTCACCACTGGACCAATTGGCAGCATCAGTAGGGATGGTGAAGAGATTAAGATAGTTAAGTTTTAGTTTACTTGGCTCCACAGTCAACACTCTTGGTAACAGCAGCCAGGAAATCAGGAGATGAATTGCATTGGGAAAGTCAGCTGTGAGGGACCTCTCAAGAGTACTGAAGTGCAATGACGTCAGGCTGGAGACTCATAATTGACACTCTAATAATTTCTGAGGCTATAACCTGTATACGAAGATAATCATTCAAGAGGCTGGACTTTATGAAGAAGAATGTGACATCAAGATTGCAGGAAGACATCAATAACCTGCACTATGCAGATGACACAACCTATCTTGCTGAAAGTTAAGAAGACTTGAAACATTTGCTGAAGAAGATAGAAAAACTGCAGCCTTCAATTTGGAATACACCTTAACCTCAAGAAGAAGAAAATCTTCATTACTAAGCCTATAGGCAACTTCATAATAGATGAATAAAAGATTGAAATTGCCTACTATTTTATCTTCCTTGCAGCAGCAATCAACAACCCTGGTACCAGCAGTCAAGAAAGCAAAAAATAAGTTGCAATGGTAAAATCTGCTGTCAAAGATCTGGCTAAAGTTCTAAAGAACATTGATGCCAGTTTAAAGACTAAACTGCACCTGATCCAAGCCATGGTTTTTCCAGTTACTTGCTACATTGGACAATGAATAAGGATGATGCCTTTGAGTTGTGATGTTAGAGAAGAGTACTGAATATGGACTGCCAAAAAATACAATGAAATAAGTCTTGGAGAGCAGGTTGCATGTATGCAAGAATGATAAAACTTCATCTCACATATCTGGGGCATTTAGGAGGGGCATCTCACATATTAGGTAGAGGCCAGTTCTTGGAAAGGCACATCATGCTTGGAAAAGGAGAGGGTCAGCAAACAAAGGGAAGACCCTTAATGAGATAGATTGATGCAGTGACTGTAATAATAACTTCATGTACATTATAGATGATAAGAACAGTATAAGATAAAGCAAGGTTCAAATATGTTGTTCAAGGGGTAGCTATGAATAATAGGCAATTCAGCAGCACCTAGCAACAACTACAAAAAAAAACAACAACCAACAAATGACATGGCAGTAGACTGGTGGATTCAAGTCTCCAGAAAGGTATGCTTTTTTGGTTAGCAGTTCAGCTCCTTATTAACAGCAATCATTTTGGCCAATATTTAAAGGTGGGAAATATACTTTTTTTTTTCTTCTCACTGTGTCTCTATGTTTTCCATTGAGATAAATATTTTCCTTGCTCAGTAATCAACTGGGTTCATTTGTAAACTTAAGGTTGTAAATGTTGACTTTATATTTTATTTCACTTAGTTTTTAGAGTGGTTTGTGGAAGCTAGAAATCTGAGGAAGGGAGGGCAAAACATCCAGAACCATTTGTTAAAGTCTGCCAAGAAATTTCTGTCAAGAAATTGACCAGACATAAAAATGAATTCTAAAGTGTTCATTTACATGTTTACTACCTTCTGTGACATCTTGGTGGCCTGTTTGGTGTGGGATTGTGCTGCTAACCCCAAGGAAGCCAGTTCAAATCTACCAGCTACTCTGCTGGAGAAAGAGGCAATCTCCTCCCAAGCAATTTACAATCTCTGAAATCCTGCTAGAGGATCAGCGCTGGGTTGGTTCCAACTCAATGACAATGAATGTTCCAGTTAGTTATGACTTCTTGGAAGCAGAGAAACTTTGCTGTCAGTAAAGTGATGTCATGGCATGATTTCTCTGGCCTCCATCCTACACAAACTTCCTACTCCAACATCCTATTTCTATTTATAAATTTTAACTTCCAGTATTACCTGAAGTAAACTTTTCAAGGTCCTAGATGTTATCTGTCAAGTGATTGTATCTCAAGCAGATTGTCACTCTAGAGCTATAAATTTCTTGAGCAGAGTACCTACTTGAGGAAAACACTTTGCTCCTTGAGGCTGTGATATCAAGGGTTTATTGTTCAAAATGGCTTTCCTGGCCATTGACTTTGCCACATGGATGGATGGGATTGTGCAAATAGGGCAAGTAAACAGATTGGCAAATCTTGCCATTAATTTGAGCAGACTCAGCAGCAGAATTTGGAAATCTCATCCCAAGCACAGAAGAAGCAGGTAACACAGTACTCATCCTTTGGGGCCAAAGATTCTTGTACCCCTCAGATTGAGGCTTACAGAAGTTGCAGCAGAGAACCAGAGACATGAGACGGAGCTGACCCTGAGACTGCAATCCCATGGAACTAGAACTAGGAGCCTTCATTCAAACTTATTGGAGGACTTGGAGGGAGATACCATAATTGGTAGGATTAAGAGAGCTTTATAACACTGGTCTAAAGCTGCAAGGCTGACGTCTGAAAGACCTTCAGGTACACTTCAGGAGCTTTCCTAGGTGAAAAACGGTATTCTATTACCACCCTGATTTGTAACCTTTTAACTTCCCTAATAAACCTCATGGGAAAGTCTGTGGTTAGGGACCTCTCCAAAATATTGAAGACCAACAGTGTCTCTCTGGAGACTAAGGTCTGCCTGATACAGGCCATGGTTTTTGCAATCACTTGTTATGCATCAGAGAGTTGGACAATGACTAGGGAGGATAGAAGGAGAATTGACGCCTTTGAGCTGTGGTGCTGGAGAAGAGTGTTGAATGTACCATGGACTGCCAAGAAAACAAACAGATTCATCCTAGAGAGGATTAAACCAGGCTGCTCCTTGGAGGCAAGGATTCTGGGGTTTCGTCTGACATACTTTGGACATGTTGTAAGGAGAGACAGGTCTTTAGAGAGGGACATCATGCTGGGTAGAGTGGAGGGACAGCGCAGGAGGGGAAGGCCCTCTATGAGGTGGATTGATTCAGTGACTGGGGTACTCGGGATGGGTTTGTCAGAGGCAATGAGGTTGGCACAGGATAGAGCACGGTTTAGGGCTGTTGTACATAGGGTCGCTATGAGTCGCAAACGACTTGAGAGCACATAACAACAACAACAACAATAAACCTCATAATTGTGAATATGTGTCTGTGAAGTCTGCAAAGTTATTGCAATGTATTTTGGCCTGGCAAGGAAGTAGAATTGCTGCTGGGATTAGTAGAAAGGGGCGTGAAAGCATGAGAGGCATGTCTGACCTCACAGCAATATTTTTTTTTACTATGGATGTTGTTGGTGGGGGCTGTTCCCCGCTGTGGAGTTAGTAGAGGTCAAACTCCGCTGTCCCCATGTTGCCCAAGCTGCTTACATTCGTTTTACATAGGCTTACCCCCTTCCTTAGGTGGGTGATTTTAATCTGCTGCCCTCAGGCCGGGTTCAAATTGTTTTCCTGTCAAACATTCTTCTAGCTGGTATAGCTCTGGTCTGTCTGTGCATTGCTGTAGAGAGGTAACTCATGGTTGCTGTGACGCTGAACACTGTGACACTGATGTGTCAAATGTGTTAATGGTTACCCATGGTGGACAGTGTTTGCTGGAGCTTCCCAACTAAAACAAACCTGGAATCAGGAGCCGCATCCACTTCTGAAATGGCTTGCCTCCGGAAACTCTATGTACGAGCAGTGCTCAGGCCTTTTGTTCATAGGGTCGATGGCACCAAACCACAGCAACAACCCCATTCCTTAGTGCAATATAATGAAAGTAAATTACCCATTAATGGTGATGAGATGAAACAATGATGTCCCTCTTCTGTGTATTCCCTTTCTCAGCTTTATTATATGTCAGGGGTGGCGAGTAGGCCTACATATCTGGGCATAGTATGCTGTTTTTGGAAAAACAGAAGACTAACTAATAAGATGTGTACCAAGCCCTAAGGGGAAAGGAGTTAAAGGAGAGGGGCTGAGGGTGGAGAAGAGGGGGAAATCATGAAGTCATAATTTGGTGGGCAGAGGGAGAAGGTTTAGAAATCAGGAAAGACCCAGTGGGAACCTGAACAGGCACGGTAGTGGTGGGCATATATTAATGATGATTAATTTTATAAAACACAATATATGGGAATGATAGTATGAAACGCAATGTGAATAGAGGAAAGTGTGAAATGCAACATATGTAAACTAACTACAATGATACAGATTTTGTATGAAAACCAATATAAAATAAAAATTAAATAAAAAAAGAGATCAAGAAATAGTTTTGCTGAAATATATTTGAAAATTGAAAACTTACTCATAATATAGGGAGCTCTCTGCTGGCCTACTGGCAAAAAGCTGCACTGCAATCCTGAAGGCATGTGGTTCAAAGCCACCAGCTGCTCCACAGTGGAAGTATGGGCAGTCTCCTCCAGTGCAATTAACTGCTCTGAAAACCTGCCAGAGGGTCAGCATGGATCGGTTCTGAGTCTTCGGTACACAACAACAACAACTCATAATACAACATATTCTTCATGAGTTTTTGTAACAAAGATGATACACCCTTCTCTTTCCTGTGACAAACGTAAGTTTTGTTTTTCTTGATAAGCACAAAGGAAGTCTCACAATCCATATTATTGTGTTCCAGCTAACACCACCATCCTATCCAATGAAATTTCCTGCTTCAACCACAAAAACTTCACTTCCCCATTCACCCATCAGAGAAGTGCCTTTAAGTGTTTGAGTCTGGGGCTGAAGTGAAAAGCCCAAGATGAAGAAATACCTGCTCCCCATCCCCACCAAATTCATAATATCTTCAGGTCAGGAAACTGTTTTCAAAGGAATAAAAAGAAGACATTAACTTCTAGGTGAGAGAATATCTCAGCCTTTAATTTTAAAATGTGTGTAATGTTTAAATTAAGGACCCTTCATTCTCTTTTCCATTAATGCATCACATAGGGCATTTCTTTTCCTCAAAGAAGCCTCAACGACAAATAATCTCTCTTTTCTTCCCGTGATTTTCACCCAAATTGTTCAGACCTTTAGGGAGGAGCTAGAGTAGAGAGATGGGAGAAGTTAGGTTACGACCTTTCTGTCATTATTCAGACAGAAGTTCTTCCAACAAAAGAGACTTTAGGGTTCCAACAAAAGACTGAAAGAAGGTCATTTAGAAATTTTAAGGAAGCAAGTTAAGTTTTCTGAACTTGCTTTAAAAAGAAATCCTCTAAATGGATGTATATAAAAGGGGTTATACAAACACAGTAGTACAGTTGTATTTTTTTTTTAAGTATCTTGTATGCTAGAGGGTAAACAAAGGTCAACAAAAAGCAGTGGTGTCTCAGAAAGCAGAATTTGAGCATGATGAAGCATAATAATTCAGGCTCTGATCACAAAAATCCCCAATAAGTAACTCCCTTCAGAAACCGTCATTACTAGAAAAGTTTCTCTTCCATATTTTGAGGAAAAGGAGATATGCCTAACAGAATAACTTCAAATTTAAGCTGCTTCCTAATAGGTACTTTCTAGTCAGACACACGCAGCTCCTGGTTCCTCTTCTTTCAAGTTTCTTAATCTCTTTGCTTAGGCTCATTTGCCTTTTTTGGGGTTTCAATAGTGGTGATGGTTGCTTTTCACATTTAAAATAAACTAACCCAAACTGCCCTTGAGTTCTACTAGAAATTGACCCTTTCCACTCAATTTTCCTAGCCATCAAGAAACTTTTAGTACACTGCATATATGTAAAGCACAGGTACACAGTCATCCAGACTGCCCCAAACACATACCACTAGCAACAGAACATCTACTAGTGATGATAGAATCTCTTTCTCTGCTTGATATTCAAAGCACTGCTTCTTTCTTGGGTGAGGACCAATGTGAATGCTTAGGAACCACTTTAGCTCTACAATTGCTCCCAAATTGCTGGCAGGTGGGAACAAGCCCTGGCCTGCTTCCTACTTTTAAAAAGGGAGAACCATGATGATTTTTAAAAAGCCATATTCTAAAGGTTGCTGAGCTGTTAAAAAGGTTGTTTTAGGAAACAGCTCAAAGTTACTTTCCAAACACGGCTAAATCAACTTTTTAGCACTTAATATGCTGTAGTATGTCCTGGAGAACTAGGCGAGGCTGTTCATTGGAAAGAGACATCATGCATGGAAAGATGAAGGGTCAGTGAATGAGAGGAAGACCCCCGATGAGAAGGATTGACACTGTAACTTCAGTAATGGACTCTAGAGTCTCAGGGATAGTGAGGATGGCACAGGATAGAGCAGGGTTTAGGATGGTTGTTCATAGAGTCGATGTGAGTCGACTCGACTGCACCTAACAACAACAACAAAGGACATCAGGGAGCTCTGAGGTCCAAGTAAGAAGCTGTGTTGCCAACTCAAAGGCAATAAATTTTGCTCTACCAGCTGCTCCCAGGGAAAAGATAAGCACTCTCCTCCTGTGTGAATTATAATAATCTCTGGAGATCTGCTAGAGGGTAAGCTATGAGTCACTTCTGGTTTGACGGTATATCAAAATAACAAAGACCAAAAACTGACCCCTGGTCATGCAACAGTTAAGCACTTTGCTGCCCAAAGGACTTGTTCCTGGCCAGTGGTTTGAAATCATAACCTATAAAAGACCTATGGAGGTGACGGCCTAGGAACCAAGGAGGAAGCTCTCCTCTGTTAGATGGAGTTGCTATGAGTAGAAATCAACCTGATGGCACTCAACAACAACAGAAAGGAATTTCAGAAGCAGAATTATGGGTTCAGTGTCATAATTCAAGGGATTTCGAAAGCTATTTTGGTTATGCCCTTGGTAGTAACATCCCTCAGAAAACACTAGTGATCTTTACTCACCTGTGCGTCAGTCACTTAAACATCCATTCACAATTATTACTGAGACTATGATTCAAAGGGGGAAAAGGAAGTGACCCAGGGGAGGCTTGGCCTTTGTCTGTGCTTCTGGAACTTTATGCCCAGAAGTATGAGGACCCTCAGGAAAAGCACGTTTCAAGAGATTTGATGGGAAAAGACCTGTCTATGTCAAGACTGTAGTGATTCATATTAGTATGAAGAAGTAAATAAGCAAAAGCATGGTGAAGAGACAATTCTTTATAGAACAAGGCCACGTCATATACATAGTGACTCACCCTCCAAGAGGTGGAGTTGAATTTTTCTCCTCTTTAAATGTGGGCTGGCCTTAGTGACTCACTTTCAGAGAACAGTGGACAGAAACAGGAAAAGAATCATCTGACAGGTGGAGAGATCTGGCAGAAACTACCTCAACTAAATGATTAATACCCCCAGTGATAAGTCACATGACTGGCAAATAATATGATGTGACAAGCAGAGTAATTCAGCTCTTTGGTTTTCTTCTTCTAACCCTAACTCCAATCTAATCTTGAGAAAAGCATCAGAAAAAGCAAAAGTGAGGGACATTCTGCAAAATACCTGCCCCATACATTTCAAAACTGTCAAGGCCTTGAGAAAAGGAGGTTTTAGATAGGGGTGGGTAACTGTCACAGACTAGAAGAGAATAAGGAAATGTGACTAGTATATGTAATGTGGTAACCTGGATTAGATATTGGCCCAGTGAATAAAGGGCATTCGTGGAAAAACCAATCAAGTCCAGATAAAACCTGGAGTTTACATCATAGTCATGGACTAGTAGTGTTCACTTCCTCATTTTGACAATAGGTGAAAGATATATGGGAGCTCTCCTTATTATTCTTGCAACATTTTTGGCTAACATCTCTCTTAATGAGCTCTGGTGGCCTAGTGGTAAAGAGTTGTGCTGCCAACCAAAAGACATGTGGTACAAATCCACCTGTTGGTCCACAGGAATAAGATGGGCAGTCTCCTCCTTTGCAATCTACTGCCTCTGAAAACCTGCTGGAGGGTCAGCTTTGAATTAGTTCTGACTCAATGGTACACAACAACAGCAAATGTTATGCACAAATTAAGTGTGTACATAACTACAATAAATGTATGTGTACAGAGCAATAACAAATTCCTAAATGATACATTTATTTAAAAATAAATCAAGAGTAAGAATAAAAAATACATTTCAAAGTATGTATTACTTTTAAAGTTAAAATAGAAGACTTCAAAGAAATCTTGTGCTTGTCACGTACTACTTAAAACTATGTCTCCCTCCAGACTTTACAGAAGCACCACTTGAGTTACTACACGGCAATTTATAGAAGTAATTCGAGAAGCTGCATTTGAGATCGGTGAATCCCATGGCTGCATCAAGAACAGGTGTGAAAGGAATAGAAGCTGACAGGTTAGTTATATTCACGCTGGTTAGAGAGGAATCTAAGGCAACAGATAACTAGAAATTTGGAGTAAATTGACTTCCTTTATTCCTGTGACTACCGCCAGTGCATTCTGTGATTTCAGCCACTCAGTTTCATCTTGAATTTCCATATATCTGTAATTCTGAGAAAGAAGATGCTTCTCTAGGGTAGTGTAATGACTTTTACAGAATTATACCATATTTGAGGAAAATGTGTTTTAAACAAAACAGCATCTGGTTTGGGAGATGAAGTAAGTAGTATTTAAAAATAGTACTTTGGAGATAGTTGAACTTGGGTTCAGTTTTCTCTGATTTACTAGCTACATGACCTTACCTTAGGGAGCTCTGATGGAGTATTTCATAGGTATTGTGCTGCTAACCCACAGGTTCTGGATGTTCACATTAATCAGCGGCTTCCTGGTAAAAAGTTGGGCAAGGTCCTCCTGGGTGCAATTCACAGCACCTGAAAATCCGTTGGAGGATCAGCTATGAAGGTTCAGACTCAAGGGGGGGGGGAGGTTATTTCAGTTTCTTCATCTGAAGTTAAAATAACATATTTCTTACTCAGAAGATGTTGTGAGAATCTATTGATATGATGTATGAAAAGCACCTAGAACAACACTTCAGGGCATAAACACATACTTAATTTTATCCTGAATTTTTTTTTCCAACCTACAGGACATTTTGATTAATTTAATCCTCCCCAAAATCCTATAAAGTTAGTATAATTATTAGTTTTCATATTCCGTGTGAGAAGTCTGAGTCACATTCTGTGGTTAAATAGCTGGCCTCAAATAACCCAGTATGTAAGTGGTTAACTAGAGTCAAACCTAGCAGATAGTTCTAGAATACTTTTCCTTAGTTGTGCTAAAATGTCTGTTATGTTACCAGAAAGGAAGGAGAAAGGGAGTGGCCCAAATAAAGTGGCTCTTTTATAAACAGAATTGGTCAATACTACTGTGTACTTAAACTAGTAAACTAAATGTGTTTCTGTCAAAGTTTAAGTCATGGCAACCTATTTGTTTCTGAGTACAATCACACTGTGTAGGATTTTTTTGTTGTAATATTTTTCTCTCCATTTTTTATTGGTTTGCATATAAGTTCATTCATGTAAATTGTGTTTAATACAATACTTCAGATACATTGTATTTTATACAGTCAATTACTATTGATCTATGCATATCTATGATCTATGCCTGAAAAGACTCAACCTGTCTTTTCAAGTCCCCATTGAATCCTTTCTATTCTTTCAACCTCCTCCCCCGCTCACTATCCTGTTATCCTAGTGATATTCTCCCCAACCCCTATTTTTCTGCCTCCTCCTTCCTTTTTGAATATTTATGCATGTCTTACTCAGCTGTCTTGTTTTCACAAGACTGGTCCTATACAGTATTCGTCTTTATGTGACTTAGTTATTTCACTCAGTATAATGCTCTCTTGACTCTCCCATGTTATATAGTACTATAGGAAATTGCTGTTCCTTAATTATGCTAGTTATGTGCCATCAAGTGGAGTATGACTCATAGCAACCCTATGAACTACAAATCTAAACTCTATCCTATCCCATCCTCACTATCTCTGACACACTCAAGTCTATTGCTGCAGTCACTGTGTCAATCCACCCAGTTAAAGGTCTTCCTCTCCTTCACCACCCCTCCACTTTTTGAAGCATGATGTGTCTCTGTGAGGAATAACCTTTTCTAGTAATATGCCCAAAGTAAATGAGATGACACCTTACCATCCTTGCCTCGAAGGAACACTCTGGCTGCACCTTTTCTAAGACATGTCTATTTGTTCTTTTGGCAGTACATGGAATGCTTGACACTCTTCTCCAATATCACAATTCAAAGGCATCAATTCATCTTCTATAATCCTTATTCATTGTCCAGCTCTCAGCAGCAGAGCAAGTGATTGAAAAGATCATGGCCTTAATCAGATACACCTTAGTCCTCAAATTGACATCATTGCTCCTCAATAATCTAGAGAGGTCCCTGACAACAGACTTTCTCAATGCAATAGTTATCCCGGTCTCCTGACTGCTGATACCAAGTATATTGTTTGTGGACACAAGTAAAATGAAATCACTGACAGTCTTAATCTTTTCTCCATTGATAATGATCCACTGTTATGGGGTTTTGTTTTCTTAATGTTGAGATGCAATCCATGTTGAAGACTTCAGTGTTCAGTCTTCTGCAGCAAGTGGATCCTTCTCACTTTCAGCAAGTAAGGTTATGTCATCCACATAATGAGGAGTATTAAGTCTTTCTCCAGTCCTGATGCCACATTCTTCTCCATGGAGAATAATTTGAATAATTTGCTCAGCATAAAGATTAAATTGATATGGAGAAAGGATACAACCTTAATGGACACATTTCCTAATTTAAAACCACATAGTGTTTCCTTGCTCTCTTCACACAATAGCCTCTTGGTCTTAGGATTTGCACATTGTTCCATGCTGCTGTATAATATTCCATTGTGTGAATTATTAATGGGTATTTAGAATGTTTCCATTTTTTGTTATTGTTAATAAAACTACTAAGAACATAAATTTACATATCTCCATTCCTGACTCAGTTATGATTTCCCTTGGAATATGATTCCTAGCAGTGGAATACTGTTGTTGTTGTGTGCCATTGAGTTGGAACTGACCCATAGGTGACCCTCCAGTGGGTTTTCAGAGGCATGAAAAGAGATTGTCCATCTGGGTTATACGAGATTTCTATGCTCAGCTTTTTGAGAAAACACCAACTGCCTTCCACAGTGTTTATACTCTGTTACAATCTCACCAACATGAGAGTTCCAATCTCTCCACATCCTCTTCAACATTTATTGTTTCTTGTGTTCAACTCTGCTACTGCTGCTGAGGTGAGATGCTATCTCATTGTTGTTTTGATTTGTATTTTACTGATTGCTAGTGATTTTGAACATTTGTTCATATGTTTGTCAACCATTCAAATGTCTTTCTTTGTGAAAAGCTTTTCATATCTTCTGACCATCATGTTATTGGGTTATCAGCCTTTTTCTTGTATAGGCCCTAAAGTATTCTATACATGTTAGTTATGAGACCTTGTTTAAAATGCCATTGCAAACTATTTATTTCTCAGTCTGTAGGATTTCTTTTCACCATATTGGAGAAAGTTTTTGATGTACATAGGGATTTAATTTTAAGAGGCTCTCATTCACCAGTTTTATCCTCTCCTAGTTCCACATTTTTTACTATGTTTGCCAAGTCTATTTATGCCATAGGCAAGGCACTCTAAATTTATTCCCATTTTGTGTCTTATGATTTTAGATTTTACTCTTAGGTCACTGATACACTTTGAGTTGTTTTTTGTAATAATTTGAGATGTGTTCCAGTTTTCTACAGGTAGATGTCCAGTGGCAAGAAAAGGAAATAAGAGGCATATAAATTGGCAGAGATGATGAAACTATCCCTATATGCAGACGATATTGTATTATACACAGGGAATTCAAAAGACTCAACAAAAAATACGGCTTAAGTTTAGTAGACTAATTTAGTAGAGTGGCAGAACATAAGATCATTATACAAGCAAGTAAAATTTCTCTACAGCAACAAAGAAAGCAAGGAAAAGGAAACTAGAAAAGCTTTGTCATTTTTAATAGCCTACAGCAAGATGAAATACTTAAGAATAAACCTAACTAGAAGAGCAAAAGACCCTTATATGGAAAACTACAAAACACTACTACAAGAAACAATAAGAGACCTAACTAAATGGGAAAATATATCCAGTTCATGGATAGGAAGACTAAACAATTTGAAAACAACAATCCTACCAAAAGTAATTAATAGGTTCATCACAATCCCTATACAGATACCAAATTCACTCCTCAAGGTGATGTTGTTGTTTTTGCATGCTGTCAAGTCACCTGTGACTCATAACAACTTTATATACAATAGCTCGGAACTATCCTGAGCCAATTTCTGATACACCTACCTCCGTTACTCCAGTTACCATGCCAATCCATCTCATCCAGGATCTTCCTCTCTTGTGCTGTCCCTCTACCCTTCCAAGCATGATGTCCTTCTCCAAGGACTGGTCACTCCTTGCAACATGCCAAAAGTATATGAGACAGCTTCAAAATCCTTGCCTCCAAGGAGCAGCCTAGTTTCATCCTCTCCAAGACAGACCTGTTTGTTTTCCAGTATGTTCAATACTCTGCCAGCACCACAGCTCAAAGGCATTAATTCTTCTATCATTCTTAGTCTTATCCAGCTCTCTGAAGCATAGAAAGTAATTGCAAAGACCATGGCCTGGATCAAGTATACCTTAGTCTCTATACTGATATCATTGCTCTTTTGTACTATGGAGAGGCCCCTGAGAGCAGATTTTCCTAATGTAATTAATCTTTGGATTTCCTGATTGCTGGTGCCAGGAGTGTCAATTTGGAAAAAAGCAAGCTGAAATTGTTAACAGTCTCAATTTCTTCTCCATCTATTATAGTGATACCAATTGGCCCTGTGGTGAGAATCTTTGTTTTCTTGATGTTGAGCTTCAATCTATGTTGGAGACTGCAGTCCTTAACCTTCTGAAGCAAATGTTTCAGATCCTCCTCAGTTTCCACAAGAATGGTTCAGTCATCTGCATAACACTAGTTGTTGATGAGTGTTCCTTCCTCCTCATAAAGTCCAGCTTTCTGAATGATCTGTTCTGCATATAAACTAAACAGCTACGGAGACAGGATGCATCCATCCCTGATGCAGTCCTTCTGATGACTGCTTCTTGGTCCAAGTATAGGTTTAACATGAGCACAATTAAGTGTCTGGGGATACCCAGTCTTCTCAAAGTTAGCCACAATTTGTGATGATCCACCGTCAAATTTTTTTGCATAGTCAGTGAAACACAGATAGATCTTCCCTTGGTACTCTCTTATCTTTTGGCCAAGATCCATCTGACATTGCCCATGATGTCCCTAGTGCCATAGCTTCTTCTAAATCCAGCTTGCACTTTCTTCAGCTCTCAGTTGATATATACCTTTCCAGGAGTTATTTTTATAATCTTAAGCAGGATTTTACTTGTGTATGATATTAGTGATATTGTTCAGTAATAGCCACATTCTATTGGATAACCTTTTTTTTGGAATGAAAGTAAATATAGATTTCTTCCAGTTAGTTGGCTAAGTAATTGTCTTCCAGATTTCTTGGCACAGCCTGGTAAGCACATCCAGGGAAGCATGTTTTTGTTGAAATATGTCAATTGGTATGCAGTCAATTCCTGGGCCTTATTTTTTGTCAGTTCCTTCAGAGCAACTTAAACTTCTTCTTCATCACTATTGCCTCTTGGTTATATGTAGTTTTACAACATTCTTCTATGTTAGCCAATTCATTTCAATTCAGTGACTCTGTATAATCCTTCCATCTTCAAGGTATTTGAAATTGAAGCTACAATTTCCAGTTTCATTAGGAAAAGAAACAGGGCAAGAATAAGAAAAACTCTTCTGAAAAACAAAAATTAAGTAAGAGGCATCTCACTCCCTGAAACCTACTACATAGCTATAATAAAATAACATAGTATTGGTGCAATGACAGACACAAAAATAAGCAGAATAGAATCTAGAACCAAAAAAACCAACTCATCTACCTATGATATTTGAGAAGGAGATAAAACCCATTGAATGGGGAAACAACAGCTCCTTTAACAATTGATGTTGTCTATAATATTTACAGAAACAGGTTTCTAGACTTTTCTTCCATAATGCTTCTGAATTAATTTCAATCATTCAGGTCAATATTACTGTTGTTGGGTGACATGGAGTTGGCTCTGACTCGTGCTGATCCTATGTACATTAGATAAAAAAACTGCTTGGCCCCTCTCCCTCCTCATAATTTCTGCTGCACTTAAATACATTGTTGTGATCATTGATCCATCTTGTTGAAGATTTTCCTTTCTTTTGTTGACAGTCTACTTTTCTTTATATGATACCAGTTTTTCACCAAGGACTGGCTTCACTTATTCAAAACAGATTTGTTTGATCTCTTGGCAGTCAATCAATACCTTTTGGTACCAGCAGTTAGGAAAGCAGGAGATCTATTGCACTGGGAAAGTCTGCAGTTAGGGAAGTCTCCAAATTATTGAGGAGTAATGGTGTCAGTTTGAGAACTAAAACGCATCTGATTCAGGTTATAGTTTTTCCAGTCACTTGCTGTGCATCTGGGAATTGGAAAATAAATAAGAATGACAGAAGAATTGATGCCTTTGAGCCGGGGTGTTGGAGAAGAGCACTGAACATCCCATGGACTGCCAAAAGAACAAATATGTCTTAGAGAAAGGGCAGCCAGGGTGCTCTTTGGAGGCAAAGATTTAAAAGCTTCTTTTTACATACTTCAGGCATGTTTCTAGGAGGGACTATACCTTGGAGAGGAATAGGGTGTTCAGAAAGGCAGAGGGTTGGTGAAGGAGAGGAAGACCCTCAATTGGGTGGATTGACACAGTGTGACTGTACAATGACTCAAGTGAGTCAGGAAGTGTGAGGATGGATGGCACAGGATAGGACAGAGTTCAAATTTGTTGTTTACAGGGTCACTATGGGCCATGCTTGACTTGGCAGCACCTAACAACAGTAACAACAACAACTTGGCAGT
>NW_006399792.1:18739524-18741216 GCF_000299155.1 Elephantulus edwardii
CTGAATGTGGAACAATCAATAAGGATGAGAAGAAGAATCATTGCCTTCAAATTGTGGTGCTGAAAAAGAGTGCTGACTAGCCAATGGACTACCAAAAGGACAAAGAAGTGTGTCTTGTAAAAGATACAGCCAAGTATATAAAGTCCTTTTGTCCAAGACGTATCTCTTTCTGACAATATGCAAAAAATGTGTTAAAGGACTTTATATACTTGGAAAGATGGAGGGCCAGCTAAGGAGGGAAGACCTTCAACAAAATGAATCAGCACAGTGATTCTAACATGGGCTTGAGTATGGTAGAGATGATGAGGATGGCACAGGACAGATCCATACTGTTGATGAAGTTGCTCTGAGTTGCAGTCAACTTGATGACCTTTAACAACAACAGTATCTGAACAACTGTTTGAGCAATAGTTTCTTGGTCTTTGTAAAGGTTCTCTACAAACATGATTAAATGCTTTGAAATTCCCATCTTCTCAATGTTATCCATAATTTATCAGAATCCACAATCAAATGCCTCTATTGTAAACTGCTTATATCACCCAGAAAACTTACTGTTCAGTTACAAATGTATAAATAATGAAGACATGAGTTGGGAACAGTACTGTATGAATGTCCAAGAGCCAACTTAAATGATAGCACTGAATTCTGCAGGCATTCATCTAGAAATGATTCAATAGCATGTGAATATGAAGCTTACCAGTTTAGAGAAGCATCGTCTTATGTGTTAATCCCAGTGTTTTTCCAGCTGGTTTTCTGGACAGAATATTTAATTATGCAATTGTGCATTTAATACCCAGACACATGACAAACCTTGATGGAAGTAGCCAGACTACATTCCGAAGTTAGTTATTCAGTGTTAGAATTACTCTGTAATTCAAGGTCAAAGGACTGGCTCTCAGCTTTGCCTAAGGCAATTTTCATGGAAGTTTTTACTCCTCCCCATCCTAAATTAATGGCAACTATAAGAGTGACAGCCCAAGTAAGGTACCACCTCAGGTTTAATTTACTGACCAAATATTAAAAATTACCACTTTCTAAAATGTCTACTGTGAACCAGGTAATCTACATACTTTGACTCAATTCCCCTCTATCAATTCATAATGTTTTATGAATGAAAAAAATACAAGTTTGGTAGAGTTAAACAAGGCTACAGAGGCACACTTGGGATTTAAACCTATGTAGTTTCAATTCTGAAGGTGTTATAGTTAATAGAGTATTGATAGTATAGTCCATAGAATGTTGTGGTGCTAGTCAATAGGCTGAGATTATGCATTGGCTCATATCCACTAATAGCTCTTAAACAGGAAGATGGACATTTTCTTCCCATTAAGATTTACAGCCTCAGAAATTTGTGGAAGGGTCATTGTGGGACAAAATCCACGTGATGGCACTATTTTAAATTCCATTTAACTTCTAACTCAGCTTTTAAAAACCAAGGTTTACAGTTGGGTCATCCTCTGCCTGCCATTTGATAGACTGTAGTAGTCTCCCTGACTGTGATGCTGAAAGCTATGTCACTAGTGTCACAAATGCCATCAGGATCATCTATGATGGATAGATTTTAACAGGACTTCCAGAATAAAACAGACTAGAAAGAAAAGTCTAGAAAGAAAAGATTATGTGTGGAAAAAGTAGTCTTTTAAAATCTTAGACTCAAAACAGAACTCAATCGACTACTTGCTTGCTTGGAGT
>NW_006399792.1:18741886-18744042 GCF_000299155.1 Elephantulus edwardii
TCCATTTATCATGATAGGTCTTTACCACCAGACCTATTGGCCTGGTGGTAAAGACTTTTGTTTTCTTCATGTTGAGATGTAATCCATTTTGAAGACTGCAGCCCTTGATCTTCTACGGTAAGCATTTTAGATCCTCCTCACTCTCAGCAAGCAAGGTTGTGTTATCTGCATAGTGTAAATGGCTGATGAGTCTTCCTCCAATCCTAATGCCACATTCCTCTTCAAAAAGTCTGGCTTCATGATTTATTTTTCAGCATACAGACTCAATAGGTGTGGATCCATTATGAGGAAGAAATACTAATTTGAAAAGGACAAAATGTTTGGTGAAAATTCATTGCCATCAAGTTGAGACCAACTAATAGCTGATCCTTCACTGGGTTTCTGAGGCTGTAGATTACACAGGGGGAGATAGTCCATCTTTCTATCATGGAGCTGCTGGTGAATCTGAACCATCAGAGAAGTGTGGTCATTAGGTGTAACTTCTACAGACTCACTAATGTTTGGTGAAGTAGTGAGCAAATGGTTTGGTACACTAGTCACAAGGATGTGAACTCAAGTGGGACAAAGGTCATGAGGATAATACAGGACTAGATAATTTTATTCTATTGTAAATAAGGTCCCTATGAGTTGAAATCAATACTGGTGACATAGCTTTAAGCATTATAGCAACATGGAGACCATTACAGTATGTCAAAATAGTAGGCAGGAAGTAGCCCAACTATAAATCTTGGAGTTTAAAATTAGTTATTGTTATTGTTATTTTTAGTGACGTCAAGTATGACTCATAGATACCCTATGAACAGTAGATCTGAACCCTGTCCTAGCCTGTGCCATCCTCACAATCTCTGACACACTCAAACCCATTGCTACAGTCACTGTGTCAATCCACCTGGTTGAAGCTCTTCTTCTTTACCATTTCTCTACCCTTTTTTAGGAGTAATTTAAACCAGTTTAAATTATATCAAGCTATCTATCTGTCTCAAACAAGACAGTTAAGAAAGTAAGTACAGAAGTATATATTGAGCTGAGAGAACTGGTAACAATTTGTTTCGGCTGTACTGTAATTTTTTTCCCATCAATAAGTTCCCAATACTCACAATACCACAAGGTTCTTTTTAGAGCCACTGAAATTGCTGTACACTCTGATGCCTCTATTTTGTCCATCTTCCTATCGTCTCCCACCTTGTTCAATTGACCAGGTAAGGAAGACTGAAGGCAGAGCACTCATCACATGCTAATAATCCGCCCTTTCAAATCTGTTCCAAAGAAAAGTTATCTAACATAATAAAGTATTAAACAGGATCCTTAATATCACACACATAAATTTTATCACATGTAATATTTTTACCAGTAAAATATTGCTGAATATAATTTAAAAAACTGCCAGAAATTCAAGCCAGTTTCAGAAGATAATGTGAAAAAGAAATATAATTGCTAATGTCAGATTATCTTGGTTGAAAATTAGAATCTGTTTACTTGTGCTTTATTGACGATGCAAATGAAGGTGGATCATAACAAATTATGGAAAACATTGAAAAGAATGGAAATTCAAGAACACTTAATCTTTGCAAGTGAAACTTAGAACCAGAAGCAATTTTTCCGATAGATCAAGGAAATACTTGTTGTTGTTGTTAGTTATATGCAATCAAGTCACCTGCAATTCATAGCAACCATATGTGCAATAACTCTGAACTCTGCTTTAACCTGAGCCAGTCCCACTGTCTCTGACACATCTACCATCATTATCCCAGTTATCTTGTCAATCCATCTCATCCAAGGTCTTCCTCTCCTGCACTATCCCTCTATCCTTTCAAGCATAATGTCCTTCTCTAGGGTCTGGTCCCTCTTGGCCACGTTTCTGAAGTATATGAAACAGGGATTCAAAATCCTTACCTCCAAGGAGCATTCTGGTTTTTCTCCTTCCAGGATAAAGCTGTTTATTATCTTGGAAGTCCATGATATGTTCCATTCTCCTCTCTAACACCACAACAAAAATGCATAGATTCTTCTTCTGTCATCTTTGGTCATTGTCCAGCTCTACTACATGGCTTAAAACCACGAAAAGTAGATATAAGGCTTGTATCCTTTTGCTATATTCATCCAATCTGTATGCTGAGCAAATAATTCCAGAAACTTGATTATATTAAGAATATGGC
>NW_006399792.1:18744472-18745669 GCF_000299155.1 Elephantulus edwardii
GGACTTGTGACTCCTTGCAACATGTACAAGTGTGTCAGATGAAGCTTCAGAATCCTTTTCTCCAAGGAACAGCCTGGTTTAACCCTCTCCATAATGAACCTGTTTGTTTTCTTAGCAGTCCATGATATATTTAATACTCTTCTCTAGCATACTCAGGTTTTACTCTGGAGCTTACTAGTCTTTGGTCTTTTACTAAAGATTTTCCAGGGTTGGAGCCATTATGAGTTAAACGGCACACACACACACAAAATACTCTTCTCTAACACCACACCTCATAGGCATCAATTCTCCTTCTATCCTCCCTAATCATTGTCCAGCTCTCTGATTCATAGCAAGTGATTGATACATGGCCTGTATCAGGCACACCTTAGTCTCCAGAGTGACACCATTGTTCTTTAGTACTTTGGAAAGGTCCCTAGCAGCAGACTTTTCCATCTCAATACGTCTTTTAATTTCCTGGCTGCTGATGTCAAGAAACAAATGATATATGGGAATGGAAATATGGACCACATGAGTACTAATAAGTAAGTATGTCCTTTTGAGAATTAAAGTACAAGCCATGATCTTTTCAGTCACCTCATATTCATGTGAAAATGGGATAATGAATAAGGAAGATGGAATAATTTTGTTTTGAGGTATTGTTGAAGAGTACTGAATGTGCTATGGACTTCCAGAAGAACAAGCAAATCTATCGCAGAAGCAATGTGATCAGAATACTCCTAGGAGGTGAGGATGCTTAGGATTCATCTTGCTTGTTATCAGGAGGAACCAGTGCCTGGAATAAGACATGATGCTTGCTAAAGAGAGTGTCAGTATAAAGGAGGAAGACCTTGAGCAAAATATACTAATATAGTGCCTATAAAAATAGGCTCGAGAGCAGCAGAGATTGTGAGGATGACACAGGATTGGTCTGTATTTCCTTCTGTTGTATATAGGTTTGATATAAGTCAGGACAACAGCAACAACAATTACTACAACCCCAACTTTTGTAAGCATGATCTCCTCTTCCAGGGATTGATTCCTCCTAATAACATACGTCATGCTAATTTCTGAGGAGTATTCTGACTATATTTATAAAACAGATTTGTGTGTTCAGGTGGTTGTTATTGTTTTGTGCCATCAAGTCACCTGTGACTCATAGTGACCCTATGTACAACAACTCTAAACCTTGCTCTATCCTGTGCCAATCTTACTGTC
>NW_006399792.1:18747983-18768068 GCF_000299155.1 Elephantulus edwardii
CACCATGTCCAAAGTATGTCAGACAAAGCTTCGGAAACCTTGCCTCCAAGGAGCAGCCTGGTTTAACCCTCTCCATGATGAAACTGTTCGTTTTCTTTGCAGTCCATGGTATATTCAAGACTCTTCTCCAGCAACACACCTCAAAGGCATCAATTCTCCTTCTATCCTCCCTAGTCATTGTCCAGCTCTCTGATTCATTGCAAGTGATTGATACATGGCCTGTATCAGGCACACCTTAGTCTCCAGAGTGACACCATTGTTCTTCAGTACTTTGGAGAGGTCCCTAAAAGCAGACTTTCCCATCTCAATATGCCATTTAATTTCCTGGCTGCTGATACCAAGAATATTGGCTGTGGAGCCAAGCAACTCAATCTCTTCACCATCCATTCTGATGCTGCTAATTAGCCCAGTGGTAAGAATCTACTGCAGCAAATGCTTCAGGTCCTCCTCAGTTTCAGCAAGCAGTGTTGTGTCATCTGCATAACAAGGGTTGCTAATGAATCTTCCACCAATCCTGATTCTCATATAGCCCAGCCTCCTGGATAATCTGTTCTGCATAGAGGTTGAAAAGGTACGGAGATAAGACACATCCCTTTTGTACACTCTTGCCAATTTTGAACCATGCAGTGTTTCCTTGCTCTAATGACTGCCTCCTGCTCCAAGTATAGGTTTCACATTAACTCATCTGATCTTCTTCACTCATTGGTGTTCAAGGTCTCAAACCTGTTCCTGAGATGGTTCTGAAATTCAGGTGGGATAGACTAAAGGTCATATTTTGGTTCCTGTGAACTTGATTTAAATTTCCTTAGCTTCAGCTTAAACTTGCATATGAGTAGTTGGTGGTCTGTTCCACAATCAGCCCCTGGCCTAGTTTTCACAGCTGATATTGAGTTTCTCCAGCAGTTCTTTCCACAGCTGTAATCAATCTGATGTCTATGCATACCATCAGGTGAGATCCATGTGTATAACCTGTGTTTATGTTTCTTATAAAACGTATTTGCAATGAATAAGTCATTGATTGTGCAAAATTCACTCATTGTGATATTAGCAAAGAATATTGAATTTATTACCAACTTCAAAAAGAATAAATTTATCCTTGAAGAAGTGTAGCCAGAATGCTGCTAAGAGTTGAACGGTGAGACTCTCTCATATACTTTGGGCATGTTTTCAAGAGTAATGAGTCTATGAAAAAAAGACATCATGCTTAGTAGTAGTTGTTGTTGTTGTTATGTGCCATCAAGTCGCTTGCGACTCATAGCGACCCTATGTACAACATCCCTAAACTCTGCTCTGTCCTGTGCCAAACACACCGCCCCTGACACACCCATCCAGATACCTCAATCACTGAATCAATTTACCTCATAGGGGGCATTCCCCTTCTGCGCTGTCCCTCCACCCTACCAAGCATGATGTCCCTCTCCAAGGACCTGTCCCTCCTTGCAACATGTCCAAAGTATATTAGATACAGCCTTAGAAACCTTGCCTCCAAGGCAAAAACTATGCTTAGTGGAGGGTAAGCAAAAAAAAAAAAAGGATGATGTATTTATCATTTATTTGATCTCTACGATATTTAAAGATCAGCTGTACAAACACAATTTAGGATCCCCAAAATCATCACTAAGCTGTATGACAACATCATGGAACCTCATGTGGGGATCCAATCAAACTACATGGCTTCAGAGTAACATCAGCTGTGGAGCCTCTCCACAAGCACTCAAAGCATTCAGTCAGCAGACATACATACACACAGAACAGGAGAAGAGGAGAGAAATGAGATGTTACATTGCCATTTGACGTCTTGACACAGTGCAAGCTGGCAGATTCAAGAAAGAGAGTGAGGGGTGCCACACTTGCCCCAAAAGAGGGCAGGGGTACAACATACCTCAACTTCTCTCCCAGATTCTGTGCACCAGATGTTAGGTCTTTGCACTGGAGGTAAAGCCAAGGACTCAAGGAAGAGACCAGAGAGAAAGAGAGAAATATTAGCACAGCTTTATTAAGGGGGCTACTGGGCAGGATTCCTTGGTCTGGAGAGAGAGACAGATCAGGGGAAGGTAGGTTGGGACAGGTTTTTATAGTAAGGGTCTTCAGGGAGCGAAGAGAGGGACATTCCATTGTGGTTTAGCCAGGTGGGTGAGACCATTCACTCCCTTTGTTGACATGTGGTAGTCTTTGAATCCTTCATTCTCCCCCTTGACCTTGGTCTGGGCCTAATGACTAATATTAGTTATATTAGTAATAAATGTTAGAAGAGACAGAGCGAGTCTCAAACTCAAACAGATTACAACTTCTGGGTACTTCCTTTGTCAAGCTGTCTTCCATTATATTTCCAAAGTGTAAGTAGAGCAATGAACATTTTCAAGAAGTCATTCCTCTGCTAAATATAGAAGCTCTGGTGGCCTAGTGGTAAGAAGGCACATAGTTCAAATCTCCCAGCTGTTCCACAGAAGAATGGTCAATCTCCTTCTGTGTGATTAACTGCCTCAGAAAATCTGCCAGAGGGTCAGCTATGGATCGGTTCAACTTGATGACGGTACATGACAACTGCAAATGCATGTTAATATTGTTCATTGTTGTTATGTGCCGTTAGTCAAAACCAATCATAGCTAACCTTCTACAGTTTCCAGAGATTATAAATCACATGAGAGGAGATTGCCTTTCACTCCTAGAGCAACTGATGCATTCAAACTACCTGTCCTTGGGCTGGAAGTGCAACTCCTCAGGCCACCATATCTCCCTGCACACTAATATAAAGACTAGAGTATATTCTGTGTGCCAAGGGCTTTATACAGGTTATCTAAACAAAATAACTTAGGAAATTCTCTGTTACTATCCCATTTTACAGATGAGGAATATATTAGAAAGATGAAGCAAGTTGCCCAAAGTTGCATAGTTGGTAAATTTAAATTCAAGCTATCTGTATTTCTAGACAACCTTAACAAGTACACTGAATGCATCTATTCATTTTAAATATTAAAAAAATAATGCTTATACGTTTTAAATAAAGACCTACAGATACCGATAAATTCTTGGTTGCTTCCACCTTTAAGAATCCTCTGGGTCTGTTTTCACAACTCTCCATTTTGACCCTGATTTCTGCTGTCTTGTATACTACCATAGTCACTGCAATTGAATTTTTCCCATTTTCTCTTGAACATGAAACTGACAGTGACAGCTTTGAGTTCCCACAGAGCTTCCCCAGAATCCCATATGTTAGAAGAGGTCCCCTGCAGTGATCTCAGTGGCAGTCTATCTCTGCACTTGATCCTCTCTGCTGGCCTACTTCAGGTTCTGGAGCTTACAAAAGCAGAAGGCTTCACGGTTTTGTGGGTTTCTGTTTTGACTTTGGGGTTTTTTTTTCCTCTAATAAAGAAGAGGAAGAGGAAGCAGTGTAATTCCAGAGCTCTTAGACTTTGGTAGTATTTATTTACACTGTTACTTCATCCAGCAGGAGCATTCTGTCTTTATGTAGCATTTTCTGGATGAGGTTTGTAAACTAAAATTCTTGTTAGGATTCTCCTTAAAACATTATTCATGGATATCAAAGGCTTTGTTGACATTGCCATTACATTTTAGATCTCTTCTGAGTTTTGAGAAGGCATTATTTCTGTTTTCTGGATTGATAGAGAATGTTACAGAGAAAAGCAAGTGACTCACCAAATCAAGAAAAAAATGACAATGTTAGAACCATGGAACCAACATCCTATGTTTCTGATTCCAAGCGAGTTTAATTCAGCTCCATAAAGTATTCTTTTTTTCCTTCTCCATGTGCCCAAACCCAGCATTACTTACAGGATAAAGTACCAGTCATTAATATTTCATATTAAAGCAGGGAGCCAGTACCAAATTTCCATTATGACCACATACAGAGACAATCTAGACCTGGTTTTCTTATCTGTCTCTTTGTAAACTTCATCTTATCAGTGTTCCATATCAACTTTGTAAAAAGATAAAGGAAGAGGCAGATACCTTCTCTTTGTTTTAGAGATTACTCTGTTTTTCTCATTGTGTTTCTTATCCAGGAAACAAATTGATGGGTTACAGGAGCAAAGCTCTCTTGTTCTCTGGCTTCTGGTTGAACAACAGGGAGTCATGGCAAAGATTAAAGAAAGGAAGAACTGTGAGGCCAGATATTATTAAGTCACTCACTGTTCTCCCACCCTTGGATGAATTGTGTCTTCTTGACAGAGGTCACCTCCTAAGGAAGAAGTGACCTTTTCTTTCTACACAAATCTTTTGAGTCCTAGTGACCATAGCCCGCTCTCATCTCACTGGCCCTAATATAGTTACAGTTTTGCTTTTTTTTTTAACTCTGAATTCCTGCATTATTCTGTGTGTTTCCCTGTACCCCACACTTACTTACCTTTGAAAATAGTCCTTTTCTTAAATCTTAACTTTTTCTAATTTGAATGTGTCATTTGTTTCCTTGGGAACACTGGCTGATACAGGGGACAAACCAAACACAGTCCATTTCTGCCTCTAATTAGTGTCCCTTGGATTTCTTGAGTCCAGAGTCTTTATTGGATACTCTGACCAAGCAAAACAGTACTCTTCAGGGGTTTTGTTGGTTTTTTTCCTCCTACTATCCTCACCCCACATACGATTTTTGACACAGTGGAAAACTTAATGGTAATATGTGCTTTCCCATTATTCTTCCAATGTGACAGTTGGTGAATTTGTTTCCAAGTACTGGTACATCGGGGAGCTCTGGTGTCCTGGTGGTCAGAAGCTGCACTACAATCCCAAAGGTACACAGTTCAAATCCACCAGCTGCTCCATGGGAGAATGATAGACAATCTCCTCTCATGTAATTTATTCCCTCTGAAAATTCACTAGAGGGTCTAATATGAGTCAGTTCAAATTCAAAGAACGCAATAACACCAACA
Source organism: Elephantulus edwardii (assembly GCF_000299155.1). Lineage (NCBI taxonomy): Eukaryota > Metazoa > Chordata > Mammalia > Macroscelidea > Macroscelididae > Elephantulus > Elephantulus edwardii. The sequence goes on from NW_006399792.1 coordinate 18,752,870, forward strand.
GTATGTGAACAAGGAGCTCTGGTTGCAAAGTAAATAGAGTATTGTGCTGCTTACTGGGAAGTTGGTAGTTTAACCACCAGGTGCTTTGAGGGAGAAAGATGGACTGCTTCATCTAGTTAAGATATATAACTTTAGAAACTTGAGTGGAGTGTTCAGGGAATTAGGCCCAATTCTATAGCAATAGACAATTAAATAGAACATTAATGAAACAAGGCTGATAATATTTTCTAGTCAAACAAACAAATTGCTTCCACAGGACACAACGACCCTCATTGTATATGTAGGTTTGAGAGTTTAAATATTTTTATACTTTTGCAAACTATGATCTAAAACTGTAGCTTCCCAGTAGGGCATTGTGGATTGCAGGGGGGCGGGAGGAGGTGGGGGGGGGGGAGAAATTGAATAGATACTAAAACTTTTGATATGATTAAAAAACACAAACTTGAAAAGACACCAAGTAAATATTTTTATATTATCAACCCATTTCCAGATTTGATATTTAGTTTTTAGTCTCAAAATGTTTTCTCAGTGTGCTACAAGAATATTTTCAATTTATATGCAGAACAAATCCTTTATGAGGCTGGTCTTTATGAGGAGAAATGTGATATCAGGACTGAAAGAATACTCATCAACAACGTGTTTTATGCAGACAACACAACATCAAGAAAAAAAAGACTCTCACCACTGAACCATCTGGCAGCACTATGATAGATGGAGAAGAGATTGAGGTTGTTAACAATTGCAGCTTGCTCGGCTCCATAATCAACACTCTTGGCACCAGCAGTCAGGGAATGAAAAGACGAATTGCATTAGGGAAATCTGCTGTCAGGGACCATTCCAAAGGGCTAATAAGCAATGATGTCAGTCTAGAAACTAAGGTGCACCTGTTCTGGCCATGATCTTTGCAATTACTTGCTATGTATCAGAAATCTGGACAATGTCTAAGAATGACAAAAGAAGAATTGATGCCTTTGAGCTGGAGAAGAGTATTGAATATACCATGGATCACTAAAAGAACAAACAAGTCTGTCCCGGTGAGGGTGCAACTAGGCTGCTCCTAGAAGGCAAAGTTTTGGGGTTTTTTCATTTTTTAAAATTTATTTTTTATTGGTTTGCATATGCATGCAGTAATTAATTTACGTTGTGTTCATTCATATACATTGTAGACTTTTTAAAATAAAATAAAATTTGTATTTTATAGTGATTTGTTTTCAAAGTTTGTATATATTGTTTTCATACCTAATCTTTTCTATTTCCTTTATCCATCCATCCATCAAATTGTGAGACCCTATGATAACTCTCCTGCCCATCCTCACCCCTCTGCTCCTACCCTACCCCCTATCCCCATCTTGGATTCTCATACACATTTTACTAGCTGTCTTTCTATGTCTACAATAATGGTCTTACATAGTATTTGTGAAGCCAAAGATTTTGAAGCTCTGTCTGATATGCCTTGGGCATGTTGCCAGGAGGGACCAGTCCTTGAAGAAGGTCATCATGTTTGGAAAAATGGAGGGACGGCGCTGGAGAGTAAGACCTCAGATGAGATGAATTGACACAGTAACCAGAGTAGTAGAGCACGTGTGTCAGAGACAGTGAAACTGACTCAGGATAGGTCTGAGTTCAAAGTTGTTGTACACAGGATCGCTATGAGTAACAGGTGACTGACTACTCAATGGCACTTAACAACAATATGACTATTGACTGATTCCTTGGGTCTGGCTTGCTATAAACAAGTTAATAAGAAAGTAATATATAAAAGCAGAATGTCGACTTAATAACTTAAAATAAGACACATAACTACTATAAAAATGTCTTATTAGGTGCCGTCTAGTTGAGTACAACTCATAGTGACACTGTGAACAACAGATCTGAACCCTGCCCCATCCTCATCATCTCTGACTCAGTCTCATTGCTGCTGCAGTCACTGTGTCAATCCATTTGTTGAGGGTCTTCCTCTCTTTCACTGACCTTTCATTTTTTTCTAGCATGATGTCCTTTTCCAAGGAAAAACCTGTCTTAGAGAAGGTGAAACCAAGTCTCTCTTTGAAGGCTAGGATTTTGAAGTGTTGCCTCACTTAATTTGGGCACATGGCCAGGAGAGATCGGTCCTTGGAGAAGGACATCATGCACTGAAAGGCAAACAGACAGCACAGGAGAGGGAGATCCTGGATGAGATGGATTGATAACACTAACTGGGGCAATGGGGGTTAACGTGCTGGAATCAGTGAGACTGGATCAGGACAGGGAAGGGTTCAGAGCTGCTGTACATAGGGTCACTATTCTTCTCAGGTGACTCAATGACACAGAACAACAATAATCTGTTATGATACTACGATCAACCTCTGGAGGAGGACAGCACGTTCGGTGACATGGAGGGCCAGGAAGGTGTAGAGCACCCTAGGTGAGATGGATTGGCATTGTAGCTGCCATGATGCACTGCAGTATACCAATGATGATGCGATGACGCAAAACGAGACATTCTGTTCTGTTGTCCACAGGGTTGCCATATTTCAGAGATGATTCAATGGCAGCTGCCTACTTTTTTCTACTTATTAGGGAAGAAATAGCCAGATTCTAGAGTTATCACCTTTTATAGTGTTGCCTGGAGACTACTCAGGCCTGAACACTATGGCATATTGTGAGGGCAGTGCAGTTTAAGGTTGTCAGCTAGCTGCATTTCTTGGAGTTGAAAAATGATCTCTTTCTTGAAGGGAGATCCGTGTGGCTGACTGTCTTAGCTGTTATAGTCTCCAGAAGCCATAAGTAGATCTCTTATTCTGTGCTGACTCTCATAAAAGGGCTGGAGATTGAGATGCTTGCTTCCCCAACCTCTGTGATGATTGGAATGACTGTGTGACTCAGTTGTGTTCACTGGAACATCAGCTGAAAGTCTTCTGAGATACATTGGAGAATGTAATGAGATAAAAAGATAAATTCTTATGAAAACAAAACTTCTTCCCTTGGTTTCTGATTCTGAATGTAGCTGTGCTTTCTCTCGTGGCAGCCATCTGGCAGTCATAATGTCATTTTTGTTGTTGTTGTTGTGTGCCATAGAGTCAGAACCGACCCACGGCTGATGCTCTGGCGGGTTTTCAGAGGCAGTTAATCAAGCAGGAGGAGATTGCCCCTCCTTTTCCATGGAGCAGATGGTGGCCTCATTTAAAAATAGTTATTGCCTACTTTCCAAGATCAAAGACTATAACCTTCTCTTACAACTCAGCATAAAAAAATTTTTTTTCACCACAGGACTGATAGGTAACATCATGATAGATGAAGGAAAAAATGAAATTGTCAATGATTTAATCTTATTTGGATTCACAATCAACACCCTTCATACCAGCAGTCAAGAAATGAAAAGATGTATTGGGAAAGGCTGATGTCAGGGACCACATCAAATTATGTCAGTTTGCAGGCTAAGGTGTGTCTGATTCAGGCCATGGTGTTTTCAATCCCTTGTTGTGCATCTCAGAGCTGTACAATGAGTAAGGACAGCTAAAGAAAAATTGATGCCTTTGAGCTGTGGTGTTGGAGAATACTGCACGTCCTATTGTCAGCCAGGAGAACAAACTAACATGTCTTGGAGAAAGTGCAGCGAGTGCTCGTTGGAGACAAGGATAGTAAAGCTTCATCTCACATACTCCAGGCATGCTGATGTTGTTGTTGATTGTTTTTGAGTCGAGCACGACTCCTAGCGACCCTGTGAACAAAAGGCCTGAAGCCCTTCTACAACTATTGATATTTATCAAAGTTCATAGAGTTTCTTGAGGCATGTTATTTAGGAAGTGGATGCTAATCCTGCTTCCAAACCTGTCTACACCTTCACAGGCCCTCTGTCACTGAACATGCTGTCCTTCTGCAGAGTTTAATCCTTCCTGATATTATAACCAAGGGAGCTCTGGTGGCATAGTAGTGAGGAGTTGTACTGCCAACCTGAAGTCATTCAGTTCAAATCTACCAAACTCCTCCCTGGGAGAAAAATGGACAATCTACTCCCATGCTACTTACAATCTAAAAACACCCTCTGGAGGGTCAATTATGAGTCATTTCTAACTCAATGACACATAGCAACAACAACTAACAATGGCATAACCATAGCACTAAGTCAGACAATGTTCTGGTATAATCTATAACCTTTTCTTTAGTTAAGTTTTCAGATCTAGATCACCAGGCATTTCTTGTTAGTCTATCTTAGTTTGGAATCTCTGCTTAAATTTATCTACTATGGTTGGAACCTGACCCTACAGCAATGTATAAGCAGCTACCACAGAGCTACAAGTTGACAGGGGAGTGGTTGCAACCCAAAGTGGATGCTTCTGGAGGACAATCTTTGTTCCACAGATCTCCTTTGGTTTGATAGAGACTTTTTCAGATTCACATCATATTCTGAAATACTTCCTGCTCATTTCTGCTTCCTGCCCCCTTTATTTTTCATGACCATTAACTTCTAATGAATGTCTTATACTCCTAACTCCATCTCAGTCTATGCTTCCTAGAGGACCTGAGCTGATTCAGGTACCAACTAACAGCAAAGGACAAAGTGATATACAGGCTCCCTTCAAGGAAGTCTTCATGGAAATCAAACATTTGGACTAACAGACTCCAGGATCAGAACAAGCTGGTCTAATCCAAATGATCAATTTGTGCCGTAAGGAGGCTCTAATCTGGTGGCTTTTTTGTTGCATTTCAGAATTCCTTCCACACCTCCAACTCACTTGGTGAACATTGACAAAGCTTGTATCTAATTCTTTTATTCCTACACTTACATTTCCATTCACACCATCCCTACCTTTGTGACCAGCCTTTTCTTAGCCATGATAATACCAAAGCATGCTGCAATGATAATTTCCGAGGATGCTGAAGCCCAGCCCAGTTTCCTCCACTCGGGGCTCAGAAGACACTCCTCTATTTCTTGTTCATGTGTCTACTTGATTGGTTTTGCCTTAAGGAAGAGTTCTCAAAGTGCCTAGTATTTTTCATTAAATGTTGATTTTACATTTTCTCTTCTCAGAAGATGGACATGAGCTCTGGTGACCTAGTAAGAAGTTGTATTGGCAACCCTAAAACACATGATTTGAGTCCACCAGTTGCTCCATCAGAGAAAGGTGTGCAATCTCTTGCATGTGATTTAAAGCCTCTGAGAACTCACTGGAGGACCAGCTATGAGTCAGTTCTAACCTGGTGTCAAAAAACAACTACAATATTCAAAACAGAGGGCTTGATTGGCACAGTCTGTAGGGAGGTGTACTACTAACTCTAAGGTGGTACCTCCCTGGTGGTTCAAATCTAACAGGAGCTACAAAGGGAGAGAGATGGGAAATCTCATCTAGTGTGATTTGTAACCTTCAAAAGCTTACTGGAGAGGCCACTATGGAGTTTCTTTTGGGGTTTTGGTGGGTTCTTTGTGTTTGTTTATTTATTTCTCAGAACAAGCACATCTATCTTAGAAGAAGTGTAGCTAGAGTGCTCCTTAGAAACAAACATGATGAGACTTATTCTATGTATTTTGGACACTGGAAGGACCAGTCTTTAGATAAACAGATCATGCTTAATAGGGAAGGAGAGAAAAAACCCTCAACAAGATGGATTGACATGACAACCACAAAAGTGGGCTTAAGTGGAGATTATGAGGGCAAGTTTTGGCTCTGTTGTACATAGGGTCATGATGAAGTACAATTGATTCAATGGCAACATCCTCAGAGCTTTGAGGAAGTATCATTGCCACCCCTTTTATATCTCACACTCTCCTGTTTATAGAGGTGCTACTGTAGTCCTTTAACAAAACAGTTCTAGAGCAGAATTTCTTCTGAGAAATCTTAAGTAGCTACATCCAGTATAAATTATATTTACCCTAGGTGACACAAATGATTGGCAATCAACTACTAATCTAAAGGTTGGTGGTTCAACCACCATTGACTCCTATCCTCATGGTCTAGGGAAGAAAGGAGCGGCAATCTGTTTCTGTAAAGATCACAAGTAAGAAAAAGCCATTCTGCTCTGTAGTACATGGAGTTGCCATGAGTCACTGTCAGTTTGATGGCAACAAGTGTGTTGTTTTTTCCCCTGTGACGAATGCCCTCGTAGTTCCTGGGCAAAAAATGATGACAAAGATGAAGGCATTGCCCCAGGAACCTCAGGGAAATGGCTTTTAAGTTTAACAAGTAGAAAACAAACTCAAAATAGGTGCAGTTAAGACAAAAGTGAATGACTCATTAACTAAAAACTCACTGCCGTGGAGTGTGCTCTGACTCCAGAACCTCTACAGCACAGATTAGCACCGTTCGGTAAGGGTTCCAAGGCTCTGAAATCTCTACAGAAGCAGACTGCCATGTCTTTCTGCCTTAAATTAGCTTGTGTTTTCAAACCACCAAACGTTCCGGTGACAGTCTAGGGCTTTGATCACCGTGCCACAGTGGTTGTTATTGTCAACTCAACTATGACTCATAATGACCCAACAAAAGACAGACCTGGACCTTACCCTATCCTGTGCCATCCTCATCATCTCTGCCACACGTGAACCCGTGGTTGATGGTCAACTTGTTGACTCATCTTGTTGAGGATCTTCCCGTCCTTCTCTGAACCTCCACTTTTTCTAGCATTATGCCCTTTTCCCAGGGAGCTCTGGTAGCTTAGTGATAAAAAGCTGCACTGCAATGCCAAAGACATGTGGCTCAAATCTACCAGCTGCTCTGTGGGAGAAGGGTGGGAAATCTCCTTTTGTGGGATTTACTGTCTCTGAAAACCCACTGGAGAGGTCAGCTCCAGATCTGTTCCAGCTCGAGGACACACAACCACAGTAACAACAACATGCCATTTTCTAAGGATTGACTTCTTCTAACAACATGCCCAGTCATCCCACGAGAGCTCCAAACTGTTCATTGTTGCTGTTGTTCATTGTACATGATTAAGTTGGAACTGATGAAAGCTGACCCTCCAATAAATCATGTGGAAGGAAATCGCTCATCTTTTTTTTCCCCCTCAGAACTGCCTGCCTTGCCCACTAAGTCACTGTTGTAGTTTTTGTTGATTGCCTTTGAGTTGAGCACGACTCACAGCAACCCCATGAACAAAAGGCTTGAAGCCCCTCTACAACCATCGACATTATCAAAGTTCATAGAGTTTCTGGAGGCATGTTGTTTAGGAAGTGGAAGCCACTTTCTCCCTAAATTGCTTATGAGAGTCCTTCACTAGCCTAAGTAACTATTTCAAGCTCTCCATCCTTGGGGATGCACCATTTCAGAGATGTTCAGACCAGGAGAGCCTCTGATCACACACTGGATGTTAAACATGGACATGGTTTGTTATCTGCCAATCTATGCTGCTTGTCATTGTTTGGCGCCACCCACAGATCCACTCGGCTGATGGCTGCCTGCCAGAGATGACATCTTTCTCACTAGGCCTTGGAAAAATAAGGGCGCTCACCAAATAATGATTATTTTTGCACATTTGTAGAACATTCCCAAGAATGTCTGCAGTAAGGTCATTATCTCTGTCTTGCTTCTAATTGTATTTATGCTGAATGTACTCATTCCCATTTATTAATACATACCATCTCATTTTCCCCATGTAGTTATTTGCTCAATGATTTATCAGCTCTGTCCTAAAGTAAAAATTAGCCCAGCTCAAAACATCGCCATCACAGACTGGATGGCTCTGGCAGGAGACTTTAAAAAGATTACAACTTGAAATAATGACAGTTCTCCAGTCTAGGACTGAAGAAAGCCTTTTCCCAAGGACAGAAGTCTTAGATTGCTTTAAAATTTTCTTCTGACTTTTAGAATGAGAATAGGAGATCTGCTATGGGCCTCAGAAAACTACCTCATCCAATCCCATACTTCTGTGAAGAGGAGAGTGAGCTCCAAAGCACAAGAGGGACTAGCCCAGGACAGACAGTGATACAGATGATACTAAAACCCAAGATTCCCAACATCTTCCCAACAGCTTAACCTTATTGGATCTGCCTGGTCTCTCTTACTGGTGTCCACAGCTAAGTCCCCTCCTTCTATATTTCAATCCCTTTTCTTTAATCAGCTGTCACTCACAACTACTTTTTCTTTGTTCTTGTTTCTCCAGGTACAGAATTTTTTACATTCTTGCCAATTCCTGTGGTGCTCCCTCTTCCTGGTTCTTTTGTCTCCTCTTCGCCACCAGTAAAAGATGCATGTCTATCTTCATATTGTCTATACTTAATACTTAAAAATAAGAGCTTGCTATGTGTGGAAACTGAACTACGTTTAAATTAAAATTCTACAAATAGACTATAAATCCAGTGGAAAGATAAGAGTACCCATTAGTGCCAAGATAAAGTACTAAATCATTTCTGGGATGGCAGAAGAGACTTTTAAATGATCACACAGGGGCCTTCATTGTGCCAAGGAAAAGTAAAGGGAAAAATGATCAAGATGAAAAGTACTGCACCTGTAATAGTACAATTTATCAGATGAAATGTGTGTGTATATGTATATAAGCTTGGAAGCAGGAGTGGCATCCACTTCTGTACATAGCTTGCCTCCGGAAACCCTGTGAACCTGGAGAGAGGTTGAAAGTCACGCAAGTGTTGAGGACTTTCCTTCATAGGGTCGCTATGAGTTATCTATGACTCGACGGCATCTAACAACATCAACAACACATCTATGTATGTATGCATGCAGTCTCATCGTTTTGCATGATTGAGCTGAAACTGAATCATAGCTGACCCTCCAACAGGTTTTCAGAGGCTGTGAATTGCATGGGAGGAAATTGCTCATCTTTTCCCCGTGGAGCAGCTGATGATTTTGAATCATGTGCCTTTTAGTTGGCAGCACAAATCCATTCTCTCTCTCTCTCTCTGGGTATAAATTTATATTTATATATATCTAAAAATTGTTGATTGTTGTCAAGTTTGACTCATAGTGACCCTTTCAACACACACACACACACACACACACACACACACACACACACACACACACATATAGCTCTACTATGATTCATAGTGACCCTATGAACAATAGATCTGAACCTTGCCTTATCATGAGCTAAGCTCTGACATATCTGCCCCTATTACCACAGTGATTGTGTTAATCCATCCCGTTCAGGGTCTTTTTCTCCTGTGCTGACCCTCCCCCCTTACAAGCATGATGCTCCTTATCCAAGGACTTGTCCCTCCTGTCAACAGTCCCAAAGACATACAGAGCTTTAAAATCTTTGCCTTCAAGGAGTAGCCTGGTTGCACCCTCTCATATACGTGTGTAAAGCATATGAGATAGAACTTCAAAATCCTTACCTCCAAGGATTCTCCTGGTTTCACCCTCTCCAAGACAGACCTGCCTGTTCTCTTGTCAGCTCATGGTATGTTCAATACTCTTCTCCAGCACCACAACTCAAAGGCATAAGTTTTTCTTTTCTCATCTTTATTCATTGCTCAGTTGTCTAATGCATAGCAAGCAATTGAGAAGACCATGGCCTGGATCAGGTGCACCTTAGTCTCTAGACTGAGATCATTGCTCTTTAGCACTATGGAGAGGTTCCTGAGAGCAGATTTTCCTAAAGCAACTTGTTTTCTGATTTCCTGACTGCTGGTGCCAAGAGTGTTGATTGTGGATCTGAGCAAGAAGAAATTGCTAACAACCTCAATCTCTTCTCCATCTAGCATCATGCTGCCAATTGACCTAGTGATGAGAATCTTTGTTTTCTATATATCTATATCTGGTGGACTAATGGTTAGAAGCAGCACTACAATCCCAAAGGCATAGAGTTTGAATTCACCATATGTGTGTAAGATGTGTATGCATGTATGTATGTGTGTGAGAGATAAAAATGTTCATCTTCATTGTATGTGTATGGATCATATCTTATTCCTCACAACACTGTACTTCAGAATAGAACTTGAGATTGTCATTTTAATATGAATGCAACATCATTCTTCTTCTGTTTTTCATTTCCAGCATAGTAACTACGTGTTTGTCTGACTCAAAGTGGCCAAAGCCAGTCAATCTCATCTCACTTATGCCTAGAATGTCAGTGTTCGTGCATTCCATTTCTGTTTACCACTTCTAGTTTCCAACATTCATACTTTATACTTTCCATGTTCCAACTATTAAAAGATGTTTGCATCTGTGTCTCCTCATTTTTGTTCACTTCCAACCTGGGTTTTGCCTCTAATACTTTAACTATCTGTGGCACCAGGGATGTCATTATCAATGTCAGATGTAGACTGGCTTAGGGAAAAGAATACTAGAAAATATTTATTTGCACTGTATTGACTATGCAAAGGAATTTGACCATGTGCATAATAACAAATTATGGCTTCCATTGAGAATGGGAATCCAAGAGCACTTAATTGTACTCATGCAAAACTTATACCTAAATCAACAAACTACTGTGAAATTATAGGAAGGAAATACCACATGGGTTAAAGTTAAGAAAGATGTGTGTCAGGGTTGTGGTCTCTCTCTCTCCCTATTAAATCTGTATGTGGAGAAGCTGGACTATATGAAGAAGAATGTGGCATCAGGACCAAAGGAAGACTTATCAACAACCTTAGTTGCTGAAAGTGAGGAGAACTTGAAGCACTTGATGAAGATCAAAGAATACAGCCTTCAATATGGATTGTACCGCATTGTCAAGAAAACAAAAATCCTCACCACTGAACTGATAGTTAACATCATGATATAAATGGAGAAAAGATTTAACCTGTTAACAGCTCCGTCTTCCTTGGGTCCACAAACAACACCCTGGGTATCAGCAATCAGGGGATCAAGGGACATATTGCACTGGGTAAGTCTGCAGTAAGGGACTTCTCCAAATAATTGAGGACCAATTTTTTTCGGTTTGAGGACTAAAGTGCACCTGATGAAAGCCACAATCTTTCCAATAACTTTCTATGCATTTGAGAGCTGGACAATGAATAAGGGTGTCAGGAGAAGAATCAATGTCTTTCTACTGCGATTTTGCAGAAGATTGCAGACTATTCCATGGACTGCCAAAAGAACAAACAGATCAGAAGCTTTCAAAGGGCAGCTCAGAAGGACAAAGCAAAGTATCATACTGAAATGTAAAGGGCGGGAATTTGATAATAAAAAGGAAAAGAACTAACTCTGCATTTCTCAAGTTGAGAGAACTGAAAAACAAATTTAAGCTTCGAGTCACAATATTGAAAGATGCTATGGGCAATATATTGGATGGCAAAAAAAAGCATCAAAAGAAGATGAAAGGAATGCACAGAATCACTGTACCAAAAAGAATTTATTAGCATTGAAAATTTCCGAAAGTACCATATGAACAGGAGCTAATGGTAATAAAGGAGGAAGTAGAAGTCACATGAAAGGCATTGGGGAAAAAAAAAAGCAAGCCCTAGGAATTGATGGGATACCAACTGAAATCTTTTAATTAACAGATACAGCCTTAGATGTACTCACCAGTCTATACTAGGAAATTTGGAGGACAGTTATTTGGCCAATGAATTGGGAAAAGTTCCATACTTATTCCATTTCCCAAGAAAGGTGATCCAACTGAATTTTGAAACTATCAAAAAATATCATTATTACCACATGCAAACAAAATACCATTCAAAAATGGTTGGAACAGTACATAGATAGGGAACTGACATAAATTCAAGCAGGATTACATAGACAAATATTTTACTGACAGGAGCAGATAAAAGATACTTTCCCTTACAGAAGTAAACAAAACATTCAGGGTCCCTCCACCCCGGCACATGTGTCTTGCCACTTTCCTTTCCCTGCTACATCAGCATCCCTTGTACTCCCACCTACCCCGTACAGAACCTGTCCTCCACCCCCCACCACCCACTGATATGATGGGTTAGGCCACAGTCCCTTCTATGATGTCTTGGCACCAGAAGTTAGGAAATCAAAAGACAAGTTGCACTGGGATATTCGGCTGTGAAGGACCTCTCCAGAATATTGAGAAGCAATGATGTCAGTCTAGAGACTAATGTGTGCCTGATCTAGGCCATGGTCTTCGCAATTACTTGCTATGTATGCATCAGAGAGCTGGATAATGACTAAGAATGACAGAATTGATGCCTTTGATTTGTGGTGCTGGAGCAGAGTCTTAAACATAAACATGAACCACCAAGAAAACAAATGTGTCTGTCTTGGAGAAGGTGAAACCAAGTTTCTCCTTGGAGGCAGGATTTTGAAGCTCCATCTCACATAATTTGGGTACATGGCCAGGAGGAACCAGTCCTTGGAGAAGGATATCATGCATGGAGGAATGGAGGGACAGCACAGGGAAGGAAGACGCAAGATGAGATGGTTTGATACTGGAATGGGAGCAGTGGGGGTAGGTGTGTTGGAGTCTGTTTTGTGTTGGAGACTGGCTCAGGGCAGGACAGACTTCAGAGGTGCTGTACATACGGTCATCATATCAGGTGACTTGATAATACCTAACAACAACAACAACATGCTAATAATGGTGAATTAATCTGAGAAAAGATAATTACAAAAATTGTACCATATGAAGAAAATAATCAATGTCACTGAATTGTATATGTAGAAATTGTCCAAGTGGGAAAAGTGTTGTGTCTATTTCATAAAAAGAAAGGAGAGGTGTTTGAGACCCTCCTGAGATGGCCCTGTGTTAGCAAACGCGTGGTTCTCTCGGCTCCCCAGAAAAAGCAGAGGTCTCCCTTGAAGGCCCATTTGGCTTCCTACTTAAGCAGCCCTATCCTATCATTCCTGGAACTCAGCTCTGGAAACTCCATAGCAAAGCTGTGCTATAGATCCCCAAAGAAGGGCCCCTGCCCTGAAGCCCCTGCAACAGCTGCTAAGCAGCTGCCTCCTTGCGTTCTTCTCCTGTTATGGTAAGATGCAAGGGGGGAAAGAGATTCGTTCTCTCAAGCTATGTAAAAAACACAAGCCCTTGGGACAACAGCTGATAGGGAACATATATCATGAAAATATTTTTAGCATCATGGTGGATCCATACATGGATGAGAAATGGATCTGTACCGAAAAGCGTTTGGAGGGAGTATCTGACTTTTGGGTTGCTTTTTGTTCTTTGGTTTTTTTATATAAAACACGTGCACCAAATCTTTTATACTAAAGTTAAAAAAGGGGGGGGGGTGAGGGGGAAGCCATTGGTAAACACAGCCACTTTTTACCAAAAACAGATAAAAGTAATTCATTGTCAATCCTCACCTCCCACCCTGCCCCCACACTCCACCTAAGAATGGCATGAAAGGTTCCCCTGAAGCAAGCAAGACAAATGTCTCCTCTGGGAGCCAGGCTCCAAGTTCAGGCATAACACCACTTCTTAGAGTTGGCAGCTGCTATAGCCTTTGATCTCCTTTCGTTCATGGGACACGTCAACCCTGCTCCTCTTTTATGTGCAAGACATGACAAGAGCCCAGGTCGGGCAGGTATAGCTGCAGGCAGAGCTTTCTTCAACTTTGCACAGGAAAGTTTTTGCATGTCTTGGTCCAGAAGGACCACGTTAGTGTTCTGCCTGCCACATCATGAGGCCTGGCTTCTCCATCTCTAATTTGTGTAGAGCTGGAACCAATTTGAAGCGGACCCTCAGGTCTGACCAGCTTACCAGTGGGTTTTCTGAGATTGAAAATTGTATGAAAGCAGATTGCCCCTATTTCTTATGCAGTGCAGCTAGTGGTTTTGAATCACCTGCCTTTGGGTTGGCAGCACAACTCTTTACCCACTAGGATGTATGTTATTCGCCTAGTGCGTGAGTTGAGACCTGGAACCAAATAGAAATTAGGTGGCAGGTCTCTTTCAAAGTATTCAGCTCTTTGTGGTAAGTCTTTTTAGTAGCACCTATCTTTGAGTTCTTTGGGAAACAAACATTCCCGTTCTTTTTTATGCTGATGACTTGTCCCCCAACTCCGTCAATATCTCTGGGTTTTTGTTGAGGAAACAGTCACCGGTATGCATTGTTGTACAAGCCAGTAAAAACTCTACAGCTTTTCGGAAGAGTAGGTTTGAAAATATGTATCCAAGTTTTAAATGTGTATTCCCTAATGCCCAGGAATTGAACATCTATAAATATATCTTAAAAAAAAATAAAAAGAAAGAAAGAAAAAATGTAACCTAGTGATAGCTTTGACAAAAAAAATTACAAAACTAGAAACAATCTAAGTGATCACTAGTAGAAGACTGGGTAAATGAATGATCTCTGAAACAATGAGAACAATGAGGACCTAGATCCCTGTTTACTGACTGACATAGGTTAACATTTAAAAAGAAACGTTGGCAATTAAAGAGTTTATGGAGTAAGCTCCCCGACATATAACACAAACAGAATTAAATACTCTGCTTGACAGTATTTCTCTCTGAGGGGGTAACATTGTAGGCATTTTCCATTTCTATAATGTTTATAATTATATAAAGAAGATACGTTAACAAAAATATTTTTTATGTATTTTTAAAAATCTCTCATAAAAATGTATCCAATGCTTTCCCATGGCAACAACTCTTGAATTTGTAAAGTGCTTAGCAGTTTACAAAACACTTTGGTTTTCCTCATTAACGTTTTCAGTCATTGTGATGTGCAGTGCAGTCACCTGGGACTCATGGCGATTCTATGTACAATAATTCTGAACTCTGCCCTATCTTGAGCCAATCTGTCCACTTCAGATTTTAAAAAACAAAATCTCAGGAGATTTATCTTTTTTCAGCGTGGAACTGTGAAAGAATGCTGCATTTATCTCTTTTCAAGAAAGAACATGCCATTTTCCTGCAAGGAGCACAATCTCTGACAACCTCTGACCACAGTTCCTCAGGACCTGTTGCATCATTCTCATTGAGATCACACTCATTCTGGGTAGCTGGTGTTCTGTCAGTGACTAAGCTTCCTACTCCAGTTGCCATCATTAGCTTTCGACTCATGGTAACCCATGTGTGTCAGAGTAAACTGTGCTCTGTAAGATTGTCAATGGCTGGTTTCTCAGAAGTAGATTTCCAAGCACATGCTAAGTGAACTAAATCAGTCCTATTAGGACAAATACAGTATAAGACCATTTTTGTAGAACGTGTATGAAGATCCAAGGGGGAGAAAGGGGGAGCAGAAGAATAAGGATGGATGGGGGCTGGGGGATGTTAATCATAGGGTCACACAATTTGATGGGTAGAGGGAGGGGTGGGCAAAGGAAAGAAGAATGATCTTGTGTGAAAAATAATGTATACCAACTTTGTAAGTAAACCAGTATAAAAATTTTATAATTAAAAAAATCGTAACTACA
>NW_006399792.1:18768168-18828744 GCF_000299155.1 Elephantulus edwardii
GGAAGGAAGGAAGGAAGGAAGGAAGGAAGAAAGTCAGTATCTAGGCCTTTCTTCCAAGGTGTGCTCAGATGGAAACAAACTTCCAGCTTTTCAGTGAGTGAGTAAACGTGTTAAATTTATAGCACCCATGAAGATAGTGTGTCCATTTCTGCCAGGCTTTTCTAATAGGTAAACAAGTTCAATAAGAATTGATGCCTTTGAATTATGGTGGTGGTGAAAAATATTGAATATCCCAAGGATTGCTAAAGAATAAATAAATCTTTCATGGAAGAAAAACAACCAGAAGTCTTCTTAGAGGCAAAGATGGTGGAACTTCATCTCACATATTTTGAGCATGTTATTGGAAGGTCCAGTGCTTGGAAAAGTAGAATCAGCAAAGGAGAGGAAGACCCTTAGTGATACGGATTGGCACAGTAACAGCAATATTGGGCTCAAACAAGGCAGAGATAGTGAGAATGGTGCCGGATAGATCAAGGTTTCAATCTATTGTTCAAAGGATAAACATAACAGTAGACTTGACAGCACCCAAAAATTACAAGCAAACTTTTGTTACAGAGTCTCAGCTTCACTGTCAAATCCATATCATAGTCCCAGACTCTCCTTGTCAAACTCACTTTTTACTCCCTTTTATCATTCACAACTGTTACCTCTCAATAAACTTCTTGAACTAACTTACTCTTTATATCACCTTCCCAGGCAGTATGCAAACTACTAACACGTGTGCCTTTTCTCAAGTTAAGCTCATGAGTTGTTGTTGTTGTTGTTAGGTGCCATAGAGTTGTAGACAACTCACACCCTATGAACGAAAGGCCTGAGGGCTGTTCGTACATAAGAGTTTCTGGAGGCAAGCCATTTTGGAAGTGGATGCCGCTCCAGCTTCCAGGCTTGTTTTAGTCGGGAGGCTCCAGCAAACACTGTCCACCATGGGTACCCATTACCACGTTTGGCACATCAGTGTCACCGTGTTCAGCATCACAGCAACCACAAGTTACCTCTGTACAGCAATGCACAGACCAGTGCTATACGAGCTAGAAGAATGTTTGACAGGAAAACAATTTGAAGGCCACACATTAAAATCACCCACCGTTGGCTTGGTAGCATAACTTTCTGTCCTCTAGGCCAACGTAGCTTTCTCTATGTCATCG
Source organism: Elephantulus edwardii (assembly GCF_000299155.1). Lineage (NCBI taxonomy): Eukaryota > Metazoa > Chordata > Mammalia > Macroscelidea > Macroscelididae > Elephantulus > Elephantulus edwardii. The sequence goes on from NW_006399792.1 coordinate 18,769,314, forward strand.
CTGTTATTGTTGTTAGGTGCCATCGAGTCGTCGACAACTCATAGTTAGGGTGCTCAAAACCTACCACTATGTTTTCTGAGTCTCACAAAATCCCAAATGATGCTATTTGGAAATATTTATATCTTAGCTTTCTCAAAGTCTTTGGGCAAAAAGAATGATAACCTAAAAGCAGGGATGACAGAATGAGCACATGGGGAATAGACATATGAGGGGCACTGGGACAGTGAGTATGAGTATACTCATATGCTGAGGCAGACTGGCAACAGCCAAGCCGAGGTTGAATTCTGAGGTGAAGGTGAGCCTGGAGCAAGTTGGAATGGATGGAGCCACAGAGACCTCCCTTGAGTGACTGTAATCACACCAATTTGTCTATTTGCTCCATTCAGAATGTTCTAGTATACATATGAGTATACTTCTTCCAAGATGGATTTTTTTTCCATTCTTCAGATAGTTAACTGTATACTCAATACTCTTTTCTGACATCATAACACTGTGTACATTCTTCAGTTTCCTTTTTTCATTGCTTAAGTTTAACATGCATGTAAGATGATTGGAAATGCCATGGCTTGGGGCACCGTAGATCTCTAAGCAGCATCTTTGCTTTTAAACACAACTCAACCTTCCTAATAAACTTTCATTAAAATCACATATGTTTTTTTAAATGGTAAAAAAGAAAAAACCCACAAAACCTAAACAAACAAAACAAAACAAAGGGATCTTTTACAGTAGAACTGTCCAATGTGATATGCCATTTTTTTGCTTGTAGCTTTGATGGGTGTAGATTATGGATCCAAGTAGAATGAAATCCTTGACAACTTTAATCTTCTCTATGTTTATTATAATGTGTATTGGCACAGCTGTGAAGATTTTTTTTTCCCTTTCTTGTTGTGTACCATCGAATCAGATCCAACTGGCGCAGGAAAAGATTGCCTCTCCTTCTTCAGCAGAGCATCTGGCGGATTAAAACTGTGAACCTTTGAGATTGCAGTGCAGCTTCTTTGCCACTAGGCCATTAGAGCTCCCTCAGCTGTGAGGATTCTTTCGTTTTCACTTGAGTATAATCCATACTGAAGACTTGAGTCTTCATCAGAAAGTGCCTTGAGTCATCTTAACTTTGAGCAGACAAGTTTGTGTCATTTGCATATTGCAGATTGATAATAATTGCCCCTCCAATCCTGCTGCTGCACTCTTCTTCTTCATGTTGTTTTATTATTTGTCCAGCATACCGGTTGAATATGCAGAGTGAGAGAATACAAACTAGACACATAGCTTTTCCAGTTTTGAACCATTATTACCTTGTTCTCTTTGAATGATTACATCCTCTTGGTCAGTGTATGAGATAAAACCACTGCCACTGAATCAGTTCTAACTCATAGCAACCCTCCAGAAGGTTTCTGAAGCTGTACTTTACAGGAAGAAACTACCTATCTTTTCCCTGGTAGGTTTGAACTGTTGGCCTCATTTCACAGCCTTATATATTACTCCACCATTGTTGTTGTTGTTGTTAGGTGCTGTCGAGTCAAGTACAACTAACTAGCAACCCTATGAACAACAGATCTGAACCCGTCTCTCTCCAGTGCCGTCCTCATCATTCCTGATCATATTTGAGCCCTCCCTGCAGTCAATTGTGTCAATTCATCTTGTTAAGGGTCTTCCTCTCTTTCAATGACCCTTCCCCTTTCCAAGCTTGCTGTCCTTTTCCAAAGAACAGCCTTGCCAAACAACATGCATCTGACAGACAAATGCAAAGAAATTTGGAGAACAGCTGTCTGGCCAACGGATTGGAAGAGGTCCATATTTGTTCTCATTCCCAAGAAGGATGATCCAACTGAATGTGGAAACTATCAAACAATAACATTAATATCACATGCAAGCAAAATTCTGCTGAAGATCATTAAAAACAGCTAGAACAGTACATAGATAGGGAACTTGCAGAAGTTTAAGCAGGATTTAGAAGGGGCCATGCCACCAGAGATGTCACTGCAGATGTCATTTGGATCCTGGCTAAAAGTAAAGAATACCAGAAGAATGTCTATTTGGGCTTTATTGACTATGCAAAGGCACTTGGCTGTGTAGATCATAACAAGTTGAGGCTGTCATTGAGAAGAATGGGAATACCTGAGCACTTAATTGTGCTCACGTGAAACCTATACCTGGACAAGGAGACTTGTGTGACCAGAATGGGGAAACACTACATAGTTTAAAATTGAGAATGGAGTGTGTGGGGGTTATATTCTTTCTCCATATTTACTTAATCTATGCAGAGCAAACTATTCTAGAAGATGGACTCTATGAAGAGGAATGTGGCATCAGGAGGGAGACTCATCAGTAATCTGTGTTATGGAGAGGACACAACCTTGCTTGGAAAGTGAAGAGGAATTGAAGAATTTGTTGCAGAAGATCAAAGATTGCAGGCTTTGGTATGGATTGCACCTCAATATCAATAAAACAAAGACTCTTTCCACTGGATTGATAGACAACATCATGATGGAATAAAAGAAGATGGAAACTGTCAACAGCTTCCTCTTGCTTGGATCTAAAATTAACACCCTTAGTATGAGCAGCCAGGAAATAAGAAAACACACTGAACTGGGAAAATCTGCAGTTATGGACCTGTCCAAATTATTGAGGAGTAGTGATGTCAGTTTGAGGACTAAGGTGCATCTGATTCAGGCCATAGTCTTCTGATCACTTGCTATGCATCTGAGAGCCGGATAATGAACAAAGATGACAGGAGAAGAATGGATGCCTTTGAGCTGTGGTGTTGGAGAAGACCACTGAACATCTCACAGACGGCCAAGAGAACAAACAGCTATATCTTGGCAAGGGTGCAGCTGGGTGCTCTTTGGAAGCATGAGTAATGAAGTTTCACCTCACATACTTTGGGCATGCTGTTAACAACATTGGGGCTATTCTCAGGACAGGGATATGATGCTAGGAAGGGTGGAACGTCAGCAAAGGAGAGGAGAACCCTCAATCAGGTAGACTGACACAGTAATTACTGCAATAGGCTCTTGTGTGTCAGGAACTGTGAGGATTCCACACGAAAGGACAAGGTTCAGATCTTTTGTTCATAGGGTTGTTATGTGCCATACTCAACTTGATGATACCTGATGACGACAACAACAACAACAACAACAACATGCCCAAAGTATGTGAGACAAAGCTTTGTCATCTTTGCCTCCAAGAGCATTCTGGCTGCACTTTCTCCAAGACATATTTGTTTATTCTTTTGACTGTCCATGGGCTATGCATTACTCTTCTTCAACACCACAGTTCAAAGACACAGTTCTTCTTCTGTATCCTTATTCATTGTTCAGCTTTCAGATGAACAGAAAATCAATTACTAAGACTCTATCATAATTGCTGAAGGATAATTGAATAATTAGTGAAAGTATAAATGTGAGACGATAATTATTATAGCGCATGTTTACTGAGTGTTTATCAGACACTATTCCAAATTCTCTATAATGAAGAGTCTCATTTGACACATAAGAAGACTTGATGATACATTAGCTAAACATTCAGCTGCCAACCCAAAGGTCAACAGTTTAAACCCAGCAGATTCTCCACAGGACAAAAAAGCTTCGTGATTTATTTCCTAAAATGCTCAAACTAAAACCACCAAACCCACTCTTTCCAAGTCTTTAACATTGTATAGGAGCAGACTGTCCCTCTTTCTCCTGCAAAACCACTAATAAACCCTCTTGACCAGTAGCCCCACGTGTTCTACCAGGGCTCCTTAAAGGGTCTGTGAACATTACAGCCTTAGAAACTGTTCTACTCCACCATGCAGGGACAATATAAATGAAATCAGAAAGAGATCATAAGGCATGGGGGTGGATTCTTAGACAAAGTTCACTGTGCACAATCAAGATATTTATCAGGGACTGTTCCTGGGATCAACAACTGCGGAAGGGAGAGAACGAAGGAAGACTAAGTAGAGGAAGTTGAGCTAAAGCACAGTGTAGAAATGGTGGTATGGCAGGGAGGTTGGGACTCCTTGTCTAACTTTACAAAGAAAGAAAAGAATCATTACCAGCATCTCTAGCTGAATGCTGATGGTTGTTATGCAATGGCAGAAAGATATATACCTCATTATCTAGTTTTTTACCTATTCTAATACCAAGCATTCCTCCTATGGTACTCTACACTTCTCTGCTGAGTTCAAGAATCCATTGCAGGGGGAGCTCTGGTGGCCTAGTGGCAAGGAGCTGCAACTACAATCCCACAGGCACACGGTTCGAATCCATCAGATGCTCTGCCGGGAAAAGGAGGAACAATCTCCTCCTGTACCAGTCAGATCTGATTTGACGGTACACACACACAAAAATTAAAAAAAAAAAAAAGAATCCATTGCAATGACCACACAGATCTCACAGACCATACTTGTAATAATGGGATTTATTTAGGACATAGCTACAATTCAGGACCAGGAACATCTCTGATCAGAACAACTCCTTGACTGTGCCCATAGAAAGGCCTCTTTGCAGCATCTGGTCTCTCAGCTCTTGACCCTTCAGAACTCTTGGGCCTTTCTAGCCATCTTGGCCTCTTCCTGTTTGGACAAGTGTTATAAAGCTCTTTAGTATTACAAATATATTCCTGGCAACAGTACCTTATGACATTACGCCTCTGTCTGAAGGTGCCCTCCTCCTAAGTTCCATGGCCCAGAAAGCCCACAACACCATTTCCTGTCAGTCTCCTGGTTCTTCCTCCTCTTCTGCTGATGATGTTGCCTTGCCACTGTTGCTTGTTATCTTGTAACATTTCTAATGTTGCAGCTCCCTCTCTTTCCACTTTTAGAAGTTCTTGGCACAGGAATCTCAGGCCCAAATAATGTGTTCCACTCCTAGCCCTTCTTTCTTGGTAGTAGTATTTTTTCCCCTTTGGGATAGCTCATTACATATTTAATAAGATGGCAAACTGACCCCCTGTTAAGTCTTCATAGACCTTATTTGCATTGTCAGCAAGCTGCCCAATTACCTTGTTGGGTCATAAGTACCTTATGTGTGTACTTCTACCCAGTCTTTTGGTGGGAAATACAAGACCATGACTAGAAGGCCATAAAGAAGTAGTATATCTACTATATAGGTCCAAGAGCAGCCTCAGCCAATCCCAGAAGGTGCTCTGGGTCTGAAGTGATCCATCAGGATTGTCCACCCTTGGATAAATGATTGAGCAACTTTATCTTCTTCTGTTTCAATCAGTCATTAGATTTGGGTCATCGTGGGTAAGAGGTGACCTTAGGTGAGAAAAATATGGCATCTGCTTAGAAAAATGGAGGGTCAACGAAGCAGAGGAAAACCCTTAATGAGATGGGTTGACACAATGACTTCAACATCAGGTTAAAGTATAGCAGAGATTGTGAGGCTGGCACAGGATCGAACAATGTTTCATCCATTATATGATGTTTCTATGGCTCAAAGCTGGTTTGTGCACAGTCAACTTTTGGATAGTAGTTTAGCACATGTTTAAGGGTATGCATTTGAACTTGGTTAGACCTATAAACCTGCTACTTACTGGATCTTAAATTAGTAGCACTTGTGTTTCTTATTAACTCTAGAGTTTATTTAAATCCTTAGTTTCTTCATATGTAAAATGGAATAATAGCAGTATTTGTCTAGTAGCATTATGGTGCAGATTAAAAATTCATGTAAGATGCCTGGAACATAATAAGTAACCTATAAAAATACTTTCCCTAGAAATAGCAAGTGAAGTAGGAGGAAGAGTGTGGGCCAGATACTGTGCTGGGGATTCAATAATGAACAAGAAAGACAAATAATTCATGCCTTCTAGGCAAATAAGGTAAGCTGACAAAGGAGCCAGCCAGCCAGCCAGATATTAACTACTCAAAACACACACATACACAATGTGAACTGAAGGAATGTATGAAACACAATGTGCATGAGTGAAACACAGCATATATAAATTTTGTATGAAAATCAATATATGATAAAATTGTGTTTAATAAAAGCCCAAACTCTGCTAGCTGGTTGATTCTGACTCATAAGTGCCCTTCATTTGTCTTCTGAGGCCATGAATGTTTTAGAAAGGACACTATCCATTTTTCTATTGGGAAGTTGCTGATGGATTTAAAATGTCAGAGGCATGCATCCTTCTGGTTAACAGCAAAACGTTTTACAGACTATGCCACTAGACTCACTCCCATCTATTCTAATTCACAGCACTCCTCCATTAGGTTCCTGAGGATTGCCTACTTTCTCCCACAGAGGTACTGGTTGATTCTATATACTGAAGACATGTATCCTTTAAAGTAACAATACAACATGGTATGGGCTATACCACCAGAGATTTTGTTAGCGGCCGCATGTGTATGCACACATACAGCACTGATAAGAAAAAAAAACATCAAGGAGTTCCACAATATTAAAATATGTTATTGTTTTTAAGGGTCATTGAGTTGGTTCAACTCATAGCAACTTTATGTACAATAGAACAAAATGCTGCCAGATCCAGGGTCATCATTATGATTGTTTCTATGTCAGAGATCTTCATTGCAGGCATTGGGTCAATCAATAGCAGTGAGGGTCTTCCTCTCTCTCACAGATTCTTTACTCAACCAAGCATAACATCTTTCTCCAGGGATTGGTTCACTTTAATAGTATGTCCAAAGGACCTGAGACAATGTCTCACCATCCTTGCTTTTCAGGAGCATTCTGTCTTGTCCTTTTTCAAAGAAAGATTTGTTTGTTTTTTTGACAGTCACTGGTATTTTCCACATTCCTTGCCAGTATCTTAATTTAAAGGCATCAACTCTTCTTTGGTCTTCTTTAATCACTGTCCTCTTTCTTAGACAGATGAGGTGATTGAAAATACAACAGCTTGGATCTGGTGCACATTTGTCCTCAAAGTGACTTGACTTCTTGATTGCTGCTTCCGTGGGCATATTGAGGTGAGATCCATTCTTAAGATAGAGTCTTTGATCTTCTCTAGCAAGCATGTCTATCCATGAAGAGTGCAAAAGGTTGTTACAGAAACAGAAGAGAAAGACAGACCAAATTGGATCACAGAAGAGATTCTAAAAAGTCAAGAAACCAAAACAGAGAGACACAGAAGGAAAGATTTCAAAGAGCAACTGGAAAAAACAAAGATTCTGATGGAGTATGCAAAGAACTAAAAGTTGGAGAATAAAAAGGGAAGACTTCCCTCAAGTTGAAAGAACTGAAAAACAAATTCAAGCCTCCAGTTTCAAAACTGAGAGATTCTACAGGCAAAATCTTTAATGTTCCAGAAAGTATCAAAAGACAATGGAAGGACTACACAGAGTCACTGTGCCAAAAGGAATTGGTTGACGCTGAAAAATTGAAGGAAGTACCAAATTTAAGGAAGGAACAAGAGCCAATGATAGTGAATGAAGAAGTAGAAGCTACACTGAAGATACTGGTAAAAAAATAAGGGGTCAAAAATCAATTACATAGCAATTGACATGTTTCAACTAACAGACACCACCCTGGATTTGCTCATCGGTTTATGCCAGGAAATTTGGAAAGTAGCTTCTTGGCTGACTGACTAGAAGAGATCCATATTTGTCCTCATTCTGAAGAGATGTGATCCAATAGAATGTGAAAATTATTGAACAATATCATTAATATTATAGCACTGAAGATCATAAAAAAATGGCTAGAATTACACATTGAGAGAGAACTGCCAGAAGTTCAAACTGGGTTTAGAAGAGGCTGTGATACCAGGGATATCATTGCTGGAGTCAGATGGATCCTGGCTGAAAGCAGAGAATAGCAGAAAATGTATATTTATGTATTATTGACTATGCAAAGGCATCTAACTGTGTGAATCATAACAAACTATGGCTAACATGGAGAATAATGGGAATCCCAGAACATTTATTTATACTTTTGTGAAAACCTATACCTAGAACAAGAAGCTGTTGTCTGAACAGAGCAAGGGAATGCTGAAAGATTTAAAATCAGAAAAGCATTCATCAGGTTGCATCCTTTCTCCTTACGTATTCAGTCTGTATGCTGAGTAAATGATTTGAGAAGCTGAACTCTATGAAGAAGAAAGTGGCAACAGGATCAGAGGAAGACTCATCAATTCATGACACAATCTTGCTTGCTAAAAGTGAGGAAGGCTTGACATGCTTGCTCATCAAGGACTACAGCCTTCACTATGGATTGCATTTCAACCCCAAGAAAACAAAAATCTTCACCACTGGGCCAATAAGCAACATTATCATAGATGGATGAAAGATTGAAATTGTCAATGATTTCATCTTACTTAGATCCACAATCAACGCCTGTGATACTAGCAATTGGGAAATCAGAAGACATGTTGCACTGGACTACTTTTTTTGTCAGGGATCTCATCCAAATACTGAGGACTGACAATGTCAGCATGAAAACTAAAATACTCCCAATTTAGGCCATAGTCTTTTCAGTCACTAGCTATGCATCTGAGAGCTGTACAATAACTAAGGCTGATGCCTTTGAGCTGTGATGTTGGAGAAGAGTACTGAATATATCCAAAGGACTACTAAAAGAGCACTGATGTGTTCTGGAGAAAGTGCAGCCAGAAATGCTCCTTGGAGGTAAAGATAACAAAGCCTTGTCTCGCATATTTTAGGAAAGGCTATTCCTTGGAGAGGAACATCTCACATAGAAAGGTAGAGAGTCAGGGAAAGAGACAAAGTCCTCAACAAGATGCACCGACATACCAACTGCAGCAAGAGGATTAAGTGTGTCAGAGGTGATGAAGATGGCAGAGGAGAGGACAAGGTTCAGATCTGTTATTCATAGGGGTGATATGAGTTGTACTCAACTCGATGGCACCTAACAACAGTAAACACTTCAAGTCCTCTTCACTTTTAGCAAGCAAGGGTGTGCCGTCTGCTTCAGTTAATGATTTTTCCTTTAATTCTGATGTCGCTATTTTCTAAGATTATTGCTAAGCATACAGATTGAATAAATATGGTGAAAGGGTACAATCTTGACAAAGTTTTACTCATATTTTTAATTGTGATTTTAGTGAAAATTCGAAGAAAAGATGGGTTTTCATTTTTCATTGATAAACCTTTTCCAATTCACTTTGTAATGCATGTCTTTTTCCAGATTTTGAATTGCCATAGACACAATGTCTAATCATCCATTCCCTTCAGATAGTCTCTTCTTCTCCTATTCCAGTGTAGTGTTCATCATTTATCCATTCTTTTCCTGTTCTCCTGTGTCCATACTATTTTGATAACAATGGTCCTTACGTAATATTTGTCCTTTTATGACTGAGATATTTAACTCATCCATATTGTACAGTGTTTTACAATTTCACTGTTTTTTTCAGTGCTGTATAATAATCCATTTTGTGGATATACTATAGTTTTTCTACTCATTTGTTTATTGCAGAATTATTAACAGTAGCAAAGAGATGGACACAGCCCAAGTGTCCATCAACAAACAAATGGAGAAAAGCTGTCACATACCCATTCTTCAATTTAAATCATGTTCTATTCAAACAACTACCTCTTGATATATGTACAAATTGCACATGAGTGTAATTAATCTGGAATTCTCATTGTGTATAATATTATCCATAACTTATTATGAACTACACAATTAAAAGAGCAACAATGTTAAAGATTGTTGTTGTTAAGTGCCATTGAGTCACTTGCAACTCATAGCGACCCTATGTCCAACAGCCCTAAACTGTGCTCTATTCCTTGCCAATCTTGTCTCTGACAGACCTATCCCCATTACCCCAGTCACTGTCTCAATCCATCTCATCAAAGGTCTTCCTCTCCTGCTCTGTCCATCCATGAGGTCCCTCTCCAAGGACTAATCCTTCTTTGCAATATGTCCAAAGTATGTCAGACAAAGCTTCAGAATCCTTGTGTCCAAGAAGCAGCCGGCTTCACCTCTCCAGGACGAACTTGTTTGTTCTCCTAGTAGTCCATGGTATATTCAATACTCTTCTCCGGCACAAAAGCTCAAAGGCATCAACTCTCCTTCTATCATCCCTAATCATTGTCCAGCTCTCTGCTGCATAGCAATTAATTGCAAAGACCATGGCCTATATCAAGTGCACCTTAGTCTCCAGAATGACATCGTTGCTCCTCAGAACCTTGGAGAGGTCTCTGACAGCAGACTTTACCAATACAATTAGTCTTTTAATTTCCTGGCTGCTAGTACCAAGAGTGTTGATTGTAGAGCCAAGCAAACTGAAGCTGTCAACAATCTCAATCTCTTCGTCATCCATCATGATGCTGCCAATAGGCCCAGTGGTGAGACTCTTTGTTTTCTTGATGTTAAACTTCAATCCGTGTTAAAGGCTGCAGTCCTTGGCGCTCCGCAGCAAGCACTTCAGGTTCTCAGTTTCTGCAAGCAGAATTGTGTCATCTGCATAATGCAGATTGTTGATGAGTTTCCCTCCAATCCTGATGCCACATTTCACCTCATAGAGCCAAGCCTCCCAGATAATCTGTTCCGCATTCAGATTGAAAAGATATGGAAATAGGACACATCCTTGACACACACCCTTCCAATTTTGAACCATGCAGTGTTTCCTTGCTCTGTTCTGATGACTGCCTCCTGGTCCAAGTATAAGTTTAAAGATTAAGGTGCATCTAATTCAAGTCAAGAGAGCGAAGTTGTTGTGTACCACTGAATCAGAACTGACACTTAGCTTGACCCTCCAATTCAGAGGCAGTCAATTAATTGCACAGGAGGAGACTGCCCATCCTTCTCCCGCAGAGCAGCTGGTAGATTCAAACTGCATGCCTTTGGGATTGCAGTACACTTGTTGCAGAAGGTTAAGGACTGTAGTCTTCAATATGGATTTAAGCTCAACATAAAAAAAAACAACAAACAAACCAAAAAACAAAGACTCTCATCACTGGGCCAACTGGTAGCATCAGGATAGTCGGAGAAGAGATTGAGGTTGTTAACAATTACAGCTTTCTCAGCTCCACAATCAACACTTTTGGCACCAGCATCCAGGAAATCAAAAGACGAATTGCACTGGGAAAATCTGTCAATGACCTCTCCAGACTACTGAGAAGAAACGAAGTCTGTCTAGAGACTAAGGTGTGCCTGATCCAGGCCACGGACTTTGCAATTAGTTGTTATGCATCAGAGAGCTAGACAATGACAAAAAGAATGACAAAAAGGATGACAAAAGAAGAATTGATGCCTTTGAGTTGTGGTGCTGGAGAAAAGTCTTGAACATACCATGGACTGTCAAGAAAACAAATAAATCTGTCTTGGAGAGAGTGAAAACTGGTTTCTCCTTGGAAGCTAGGATGTTGAGGATCTGTCTCACACATTTTGGGCACATGGCCAGGAGGAACCAGTCCTTGGAGAAGGAAATCATGCTTGGAAGGGTGGAGGGACAGCACAGGAGAGGAAGATTGCTGATGAGATGGATTGACAGTCACTAGAGCAATGGGGGTAGGTGTTTTAAGAATCAGTGAACTTGACTCAGGACAGGGCAGGCTACAGAGCAGTTGTACATAGGGTTGCTATGAGTCACAGCTTACTTGACAGCACATAACAACAACAATTCAAGTCATGGTCTTTTCAGTTACTTGTTATGCATCTAAAAGCTGGACAATGACTAAGATGACCTTTGAGTTTTGGTGTTGGAGAAGAGAACAGAATATGCCATGGACTGGCAAAAAAACAAACAAGTATGTCTTGGAAAAAGTGAAACTAGGATGCTATTGGAGGTCATGATGGTGGAGTTTCACCTCACATATTTTGGGCATGTGGCTGTGAGCCCAGTCTTTGGAGAAGGGCATCATACCTGGAAAGGTGGAGGAGTGTGAGTGAGGAAGTGCAAGACCCTCAACAAGATGAATTGACACAGTGACTTTAACAACTGGCTCAAGTATGTTAGAGATGATCAAGATGGCACAGGATAGAGCAAGTTTCAGACCACTGTTCATGGGATCGCTATAAGTCATACTCTGCTGGAGGACACCTATAAGAACACAAACAATGCCTTTGCCTAATCAATAAATCACAGATAAACCTCTCTCTGGTATTCCTTACCATTATTTTATTTGACTCATAGTGTGTTTTGTTGAATTTTGTATCCCAAACACTTTATGTGTAGTGCCTGGCACATTGTTATGTGCTATCAAGTCAGAGCCAACTCATAGCTGGCCTTCCAGTGGGCTTTTAGAGGCAGCCTTCCAGTGGGCTTTTAGAGGCAGTAAATCACACAGTAGATTGGCCATCCTTCTTCCACAGAGCAGCCTATGGATTAGAATCTCTTGCTTTTGAGATAGCAGTGCAGTTTTTCTTACACTAGGCCATCGGAGCTCCGCACATGGCATACTAGGGGCTTTCAAGTATTCAGTAAATAAATAAATGAGTTAGTAATGAAGTGATTTAACAGGAATTTGGTAGCTGAGAATGACAGAAAAAATGTCCCAGGCAAATGAAGCAAGGTACATGAAGTCACTGAAATGAACAAAAGCATGGTGAGTAGGAGGAGCTGATATGCAGTTTGGTTGCAAAGTACGTGATTATGGATGCCATGAGAGATGAGGCTAGACCTAACTGCAGACTAACTCAAATAAGATCTTATATCCAGTAGTAAGGAGTTTGAACTTGATGGTAAGGAGCAATGTGAAATCTTTAAGGTTTTTTTAAGTAAGGAAAGAATATATATTTAATGAAAATTCATTCTATATTCTATTACTAAATAATTAATTTTAAGGAAACATATAGAAACTACTGTGGAGCCAAAAAAACTAGACAGGAAATTAAAAGAAGTATTGTGATAGGAAAGTCTACTGTTAGAGACCTCTGCAAAGTACTGAAGAGCAATGATGTCACTCTGAAGACTAAGGTGTGCCTGATACAGGCCATGGTCTTTGCAATCACTTGCTATGCATCAGAGAGCTGGACAATGACTAGGGATGATAGAAGGACAATTGATGCCTTTGAGCTGTGGTGCTGGAGAAGAGTACTGAATATTCCATGGACTGTTAAGAGAACGAGCAGGTTCATCCTGGAAAGGGTTAAGCCAGGCTGCTCCTTGGAGGCAAGGATTCTGAAGCTTCGTCTGACATACTTTGGACATGTTGCAAGGAGGGACCAGTCCTTGGAGAGAGATGTCATGCTTGGGAAGGTGGAGGGACAGCGCAAGAGAGGAAGATCCTCTATGAAATGGATTGGTTCAGTGACTGGGATAATGGAGGTTGGTGTGTCAGAGACAGTGAGATTGGCACAGGACAGAGCAGGGTTTAGGACTCTTATACATAGGGTCGCTATGAATTGTAGGTGACTTGACAGCACATAACAACAACAACATATAGAAACTACATCCTATCTCCATACATTTTCAATCTATATGCAGAACAACAGATCATTCAGGAGGCCAGACTTTATGAGGAAGAACACAGATAATGCAACCTTGTTTGCTGAAACTGAGGAAGACCTGAGGTATTTGCTGTAGAAGGTCAAGGGCTGTAACCTTCAGTATGGATTAAAGCTCAACATCAAGAAAACAAAGATTCTCAACACTAGGCCAATTGACAGCACCATGCTAGACAGAGATGAGATTGAGATAGTTTGCTTGGCTTCACAATCAACACTCTTAGTACCAGCAGTCAGGAAATCAAAAGACTATTGCATTAAGAAAATATGTGGTCAGGGACTTCTCCAGAATGCTTAAGAGCAATGATGTCACTCTAGAGACTAAGGTGTGCCTGAGTAAAGCCACTGTCTTTGCAATTACTTGCTATTCATCAGAGAGCTGGACAATGAATGATAGAAGAAATGTCAATGCCTTGAATTGTGGTGCTGGAGAAGAATATCATAGAACAATAATACATACCATGGACTGCCAAGAAAACAAACAGGTCTGTTCTGGAGAAGGTGAAACCAAGCTGCTCCTTGGAGGCAAGAATTTTGAAGTTTTGTCTCACATACTATGGGCACATGGACAGGAGGTACTGATCCTTGGTAAAGTACATCATGCTTGGAAAGATGGATGGCAGCATAGGAAAGGAAGACCCCAGAAGAGCTGGATTGACACTCTAGCTTGCGTGATGGGGGTATATGTCAGAGACAATGAGATTGGCTCAGGACAGGATAGGGTGCAGAGCTGTTGTACACAGGGTCACTATGAGTCATAAGCATCTCAATGGCATGTAACAGCAAAAAACCATAGATACAGATATTTAGTTGGATATATATTTTTATAGCTCTGGTGGTCTAGTGATAAGGAGTGCACTGCAAATCCACAACCACATGGTTTGAATTCACCAGCTGCTCCTTGAGAGAAAGATAGGCAATCTTCTCTCATGTGATTTACTGTCTCTGAAGGTCCATTGGAGGGTCAGCTGTCAATTCCAGCTCAATGGCACTTAACTCTCTCTCCACACACACACATTGCTGTTATGTAATATAGAGCAAAACCAAGCCATAGCTGACCCTCCAGCAGGTTTTCAAAGGCAGTAAATCACACAAGAGATGTTAATCTTTCTCCACAGGAGAAAGTGGTGGATTCAAAATTCGTGTTTTGGGCTGGCAGCACATATCTTATCATTAAGCCACCAGTTACCTCCCCCCCCCCCACGTTGTTAGGTGTCATCAAATCTAGTATGACTTATAGTGATCCTAAGAATAATAGATCTAAACCCTGTTCTATCTGGTGCCATCCTCATCATCTCTGGCACACTTGAGGCCATTGAGTTACTGAGTCAATCCTTCTCATTGGGGCCTTCTTCTCTTTCTCTAACCCTTTACAAACATGATGATCCTTTCCAAGGAATACCCTCATCCAGCTACATAGCCAAAAGAGAGCAATTTTGGACATCTTTAGCTCAGAGGAGCACTCTGGCTGTACCTTCTCCAAGACTTATCTGTTAGTTCTTTTGGCTGTCTACAGGATAGCTAGTACTCTTCCTCTAGCACCACAACTCAAAGGCATTAATTTTTCTATCATCCTTATTCATTGTACAGTTCTATGATGTATATATAGCGTGAGAAGACCATGGCCTTCAAATTGACATCATTGCTCTTAAGTATCCTGGAGAGGTTCCTGACAACAGATTTGTCCAGTGCAACACGTCTCCTGATTAACTGACTGTTGGTACCAACAGTGGAAAAATAATTAACAGCTCCAGTTCTTTCTCCATCTACCATGAAATTTGCCTGTTGATCCTGTGGTAAGAGGAGATCTCGAAGGGTTTTAACTATCTGCAATCTCCCTAGAAATAACTACCATTTGACTATATAAAGAAATCTCCATTCTCTATTGTTTATCAAACTACCTTGAAATTTAGCAGCTTAAAATGTTACTTCTCACAATTCTGTAGGTTGACTGTGATAATTGGATGGTCCTTCTGTGCTGTGGTATAGACAAAGACATTCATATGGCTGCATTCAGCTTGCAGTTTGGAGTCTGGAATCCAAGATGGTTTCTCAAGTGCCTCCCTCCACATGGCCTCTCATCTTTCAGTAATCCAGTCCAAGCTTCTCAGATGGTGGCTGACTTCCAAGATGGTGAAAGAGAAGATGCCAGTTCTCCTCAGCTATAGACTTGGTATATACTAAGCTTCTCTCACACTTTATTAGGCAAAACCAGGCATAAGGTCAACTCATATTCAAGAGGGGGAAACTGTGCCTCTTAGTGGGAAGAGCAGCATGAATGCACAAGGATGGAAACTCATCGGCTGCTATACTGAGAAAGTATCCACCACACAATCTGGTTTATTAAACACACAAGGACATGAGTTATCAATTGCATCTAGTACAAAACACTGAAAACTTGGCTTGATCTCAGTGGTTAAAAAAGACCAATGCAAAGTGTACCCTGGCTGCACTTCCAAGACAGACTTGTGGTTTTGGTAGTCTATGTATGGGATATTCAGGACTCTTCGTTGAGTAAAACTGACCCACAGGGTTTCCAAGGTTGCAATCTTTATGGTGTTGTCAGTTTTATCCCATGGAGTGGCTGACTTGTTAGCATTTAAACACTTTGCCACTGTGCCACCAGGTCTTATTACAGAGAAATGAAGGTGCTCAATGCCCAGCCGCTTCATTTCTTCTGTCACAGCTTTAGTTCAGTCCTTTATTATTCTTTTTGGATTTTTTCCCAGGGCCCCTCATTGTTCTGTTACAAATCTCCATTTGCCCTTGTCAATCTTCTTCACAGCTGCCACTTACTTTTCTTAACATATTTTCTAGCTCCAGGAGATGAGAAGAAAAAGACAAGCATCTTACTTATATATGGATAGGTCTTTGAGACGTCTTACATATGTCATGAGTCATGACACAGATTTTACGCTGATTAAATGGAACTTATTAGACAACTTTTTAGGAGAGACATAGTCAAGTGTATGTTTTAAAAGGTATCCAAGCGCCAGAGGGATATCAGGACCAACCTTGGATGAAGGTTGAGATTGCCAAATAAAATATTGCTTAATTCTAACTCTACCAAGAAGAGTGCAGGTCTGAACCAAGCCAGTGGCAGAAAAGAGAGAGTAAAGATACATACATGGCTAAATGGAAGTATACAACTGAGGTTGGTAACTGCACACAGAAGAGAAAGTTATCACTTAAGTTTCCAACTTGAGTAAAAAATCCTGTCTACTGATAGAAATACATTTAGAAAAAGTTGAAAAGTGATTAGAAAGGTCCAAGTCGAGACTTATAAATAAACAGGTTGGAGCTCAGTAAAGAGGTCAAGACTAAATATACTGATAACCAGGAGGAGGAACAGATAAAGCCCTATGTGGCCGCATTTAACATCAAAGAGCATCTTGAGGGGGAAAGAAAGCAGTAAAATCCTAGAGGAAAGTTAAAGAGGATCTTCAAAGATTCAGTATGTCACTAACAATGAAGACATCTTAACAATCAGTAATATGAAAACATTTTATTATCTACTTTTACAAAGATTATATAAGAGGGCAGGTCATTTATGAGCAGATTCCCCATTGGACAGAGTATGAAAAACATACCTCACTCTCTAAGGAAAAAGATTTTATTTTTAAAAAAAATTCCAGTTATTACTGCTTTTCTAGCCAACTAAATAAAGGTCATAAAATCATACCAGATAGGGAATGGATTCTCACCCCTAAAAAACAAAAATTATGACTACTTATAAAAGAAGCCTGAATCTTGAGGGGGGAAAATTACAGGAGCCAAATGTGGCAGGGCCCTGTCTCGTAGGCGTGGTGCTAAGGATGACACAGCTAATGCTCCCAGGGTTTATTCACTTGTGTTTAGTAATTCAACATTTTAATTTACTTTGGCTCATCTACAGAAAGACTGTACTGATGTGCCAACCTGAGCATGCATTCTGACCTACTTGATACTTGCTCTTCCTATATATAAACAGACATTCACGTTAATACACTAGTCTCTGTGCATTTGCTTAACATAAGTTCAACCCAGAGAGGTCAAGCTCCAACTGACAGATTTTCTTTTCATACTCTGTAAATTCATGAGTAAATATTACTAAAAAGGACTCTGGTAGGTAGCCAGTTAGAGCATACTTTGGAGGCACATCATTCTCAAGCTTTCCCACAGAAATTTATTTTCTTAACCCAAAGTTAAAAAATTAAGGCACAAACAAGTAACATAATTTATTACTATTTTTATTCTGAGTTATAATCTGTATCACTTCAAGAACTCCATTTCAGAACATTCCATGAATGTTGACTTACCAGTAAAAAAAGAAAAAAAAGCAAGTTGTCAATGTATGATTTATAATAAGGAATACACAATAAATTATATTTACATGCAATGACTACACTATCACACACACAAGATAAAAAAATACAGTATTTTATATACATGTTTAAAGATTTACATTTTTATATACATTTCATAAAGTTAAAAAATTCTCTGTACAACATCTAAAGTGTACAGAGCATATATCCCCATTCTTATGGATGAATAACCACACAGATAGGCTTAAAACTAGCACACTACAAGCACTTTTTTCCCTTAGGTCATAATCAATCTTGGCACCCATTCACTAATACCATTTCTGAAACATAAATTACAAAAAGAAGTAAAATGCAATCATGCAGACATTCTTTTAATACAAGAAAATCAGATAAGATATTCTACAACATTTATCAATGCCATAGTTACCTAGTTCTGTTCCACCTCCCGTACTGCTTTTGTACAGGCGCATGCAAAACTAGCAGATTATGGATTGTTTTAATAAGACATCAAAATAATACTATAGTCTGACAATACTAAAGCATTAGGAATGCAAATATCTAAGAGCCTGTCAATGATTCTGCTTTAGCAGAAACCTCAATGAAGGCATTATATACTAAAATTCACAGAAATGTAGATACTATCATTTCTAAATTCATATGATCTGCAACAGATTAGTACACTGATAATTTAAAAAGCAAACCAACAAAAAGGTGTTTGACATCTGTTATGAGCATATTCTCTGTTCCGAAAATGGGGCTGGGGAAAGATCTAAGATAAACCTTAAAGGATTATCCATTGTCCCTGCTAAGGAAGCATTTGCACACTCCCAATCTGTTTAAATAAAGATACCTGAAGGCTTTATAAAAAGTTCAAGATAACCTACATTATGCATCTTTAAAAATCTTCATGAAAAGTAGTAAATTGAAGGTAACCGCCCTTTCCCTCCACCCCCAAGTAGCTAAAGATCAACAGGAAAATAAAGTGCCAATGTTTCAATATTTTCCATTTTTAAGAGGCACTAATCCACTTGATGGTTTAGGATTAAATATGAAAATAGGACAGATCTGATCTGAAGAATAATAAATAGAAGGTAGGTGTTCTAGTCTATGCAATTCCTGACTAGATGGGGGCTGGACCAGAAAATGACCTACTCCCCCATTTATTGCTTTGAAACCTGTATAAATACTTTGAATTCTGACACACAAGTAAGACTTCTAAGATGGAAAGCACAGTGCCTGCGCCACTTTGAAGTTGAAAAAGAAGGT
Source organism: Elephantulus edwardii (assembly GCF_000299155.1). Taxonomy (NCBI): domain Eukaryota; kingdom Metazoa; phylum Chordata; class Mammalia; order Macroscelidea; family Macroscelididae; genus Elephantulus; species Elephantulus edwardii. The sequence goes on from NW_006399792.1 coordinate 18,788,239, forward strand.
GCAGTCTTGATCACTGGACGGAGAGCTGCTCAGACTCTCTTCTCCACAACTCATGTCTTCACAGGAGTCCTCACTGTAGTCAGACAGACAGACAGAAGAGGACTCCGTTACTTCATGTACACTTGGATGTTTTACAGACAAGACATAATTCCTATGAGAGTCTGTAGTCTCCATTTTTATTTTCAAAGCTTAAGCTTTACACAGAGAAACCTTAAGAGACATGAAAATTTAACCTCTAATCTTTATCCGTATCTGGTTTTACCTAGTACAAACCAATCTTGGTAAATTATCCCCTTTATAGGCAACACTAATTAAATTAAAAAACAGAAATTTCTAACAAAACCATAAGAACATCTAAAGTCAGTCCCATTAATGGTGGTGGTTTCTTTTTATTTTCCAGCCAACTCTCCTCAGTCTCTCTTCACTGCACCACATCAGGAAATATGCTTGAGCAAAACAGATATCATGAGGATGGTGCAGGAGAGGGAAAGATTCAGGCCTGCTGTTCATAAGGTCATTTCGAGTCATAGCCGATTACAGGACATATAACAATAACATTTCAAAGCCAAAGTGCTATTTCAGTTTTCTTACCTAAACTCTATTTCAAACAAAAGAGATAAGGAAGATGGAAAACAAAAAAATCTACTTTAATAAAGCTATTTATTTTTTGTTTTCCCACCTGAGAAGATGAGAGTATTAAAGTAGGGGCTTTCTCTGATGCTTTAACTTTTATTGTATGGTTCTATTTGGGAGATCAAATCTTTAACAAGTGTGGGGAAGCCTAACTGGTCAAAGAACCGACTTACCTTTCACTTTCATCAAAACAACCCCCTTCTGGTATTGTTGGCAACTCAGGAACACTATAGTAGCTGTTATGGAGGTTCTGGGCTGTGCGCCTTGAAACTATCCAAACCAGTTTCTTGTGATCCGGTTTGCAACATTCAGGAGAAGAATATTCAACTAAGCATTTAGAAACCAACTCCTTCCAGTAAAAGAACTCGGCGTCATTAACCTGAAAATCAGTGTTTTAATAAAGAGGTTATGGCAATGATTTCCAAACCTTGATGCATATTGGAATCACTCAAAGACCTCACAAAATACCAATGTCTGAAAATCACACATAAATAATGTTGCTTTTAAGGCACAGACCAGATTTTTTTTTAACAGCAATTCTGTGTGATGGAGCAAAACTGCCTCTTATTTTTTTTAGGCTCATACAGAATATCATCAGTTCTTTCTCCAACCACCAACCCTTCAGTAAGCACCTAAAGCATTATACAACCACCAGGGACCTTACACTGCTTTAATTAACATGGGGTGCAATATTTCCATCATTTTTTTTTAAAGCTCCCTAGGTACACATCCAAAATTTGGAGACCACTAGAAAGGTTTGCCTTTCTTAGAATATACACTGACTTGAAAACATGCTAGATCTGGTAATAAATCAACTATCCCATCCACTCTTTAATAATCTCAACCCAAAGATATTTAAAGTAGTAAATCATTATTTAGATTATGTACATGCACATATATTATGACATTATATATATATATGATAATAGAGAAGTCAGCAAGATGAGAGAAACGGAATTGCCACAAAGAGCATTGTTCCTCTAACACCTTACTGGGCAGTATCCCATTTTACTTCAAGGAACCAATTTTCTCCCAAATGTGTTTCCAGATAACTATATGATAAAAGCTTAAATGAAAGCTAGAAAAGGTCATGTGTAAGGAAAAATGTTATGTACTGTCAAGGCAAAACTGGCTCATGGCTGGCATTTTAGCAAGTTTTCTGAGATAGTAAATCACTTGAGATTGCCCATCTTTCTCCTGCAGAGCAGATGGGGCATTCAAACTGTGTGCCCTTGGGTTGGCAGTGCAACTTTTTACCACTAAGCCACTAGAGCTCCCAAGGACGGAAAAATGTAGACAGCATGGCAAAAGTAGCAGGAATGGTCATGTGAAGAAAACTAATTAAAGTGACCAAATTTACTCTCAATTTAGTCTGCATTTTAAGAACTTAAATACTTAAGGAAAAAACAGAGTACCATCATTAAAAGTACCCAGAAAGTATTACTTAATGTTTATATAATCATACACATCAAAAAAAACATTAGGAGGGAAATTTTTCTTAAAAAACAAGGACCAAAAATATTTATTTACCTTGGAATGTTTTTTAACAAGTAGGAGTATTTCTAATAATTCAATGGACTTCAATGTTTCCACTTCCAGATTGAGAAGGCACAAAGCTAATACAGATGGCTACAAAAATAAAAGACAAAAGGATGAAAAAATTTTTTTCTAAATTCAAAATAAAAACTGAGATACATGTAAGCAACAAATTAACTTACTTTTGCTTTAGAAAACACAAGTCGGCAGTTGCAAGCTTTCAGTTGAGCTTCTAGCTTATCAAGACTTGGTATTTCTTTTCTGAAAAAAAAAAAAAAAGACAAAATAATTTATCAAATATAATAGCTTTAAAAGACAAAATACCAAATGTAAATAACCAAAGATTTTTAACAACTTGATATACCAAAGACTAAAACTGAAAATTTCTAGAATGTAAAAATAGAAATGTCATTGAAATTTATAGCTATTCTAATGCTCCAAATATAAAACTTTATTTTTAACTCCACTGACCTTTCTGAAGGATGACAAAATACAATAGTGTGGTATAAGTGCAAAAAGTTTAAGGCAGTAGTAGCTTCCAAATCATAGTGCAATTTTTCAGAAATTATTTTTTCCATCCGTTTTATGTCAGAGGCAGTACATTTACATTGACTAATCCGGATTACATCATGAGTGGATGGAATATTGCATTCTTCTTCAACTATTCTAGCAGCCAGTAAAAAACAACATACTCCAATACAAGACAAATGTTTAGGCTTCACCTGAAAAACAAAAAAAAGGAGTCTTAACATTTCAGTTCCTTTGTTCAGGGTTACTAGGAGTCAAAGTCAACTCGATGACACCTAACAACTTAAAGGAATACCGTAGTATTACTGTCTCTACTCTGACAATAGAAGCTTCCCACACAAGCAGCTGCCTTAATCCACAGTTCCACTCCATCATGTTTACATTTCAGATCTTCTTAAACTTTAAAAAAAAGTGTATTGGAGGTATTATTCAGAATAGGTTCAAAGGCTAGATTTCCAACACTGTTATACTTTATATTGCAGATTATGAAACTTAAATAGTAAAAAATACTAACATTGTTTCCTACTTGTTTGGCTATAAAATTGTTTCTTATCTTTTCATGTGAACATTCTTTAAGAATCATCTCATACTTGCCCAGAGAAATATTGTATCAGTTGTATAAGGGGGCCATATGCAAAGCTGCCACAGACAGATGGCTGCCCTTTTCAGTGCCCTGAAAACTGACCCAACAGCTGAAAGCAATGCTATTGGCAGAAGAATCCTATTATCTCACAGTTGCTGGTCATAGTTAATAAGGCTTTGGTTTAGGCTTTGAAAGACTTTTTGCAGGGGAGGCAGTGGTACCTTTAGCATATGGCAATACTTCCATTTATCAAATTTCAGCATTAAGAACACCTAGGCTCCAACAGAAATATCATTGTACCAAATAAACACATAGAAGTCTTAAGTTAAGGTGTGTATATATGTATGAACAAACTATGGTCCTAGAGAGTTGCACTGCCGACCCAAAGATTAAACCTCTGTGGTGATTCTAATTCTTCAGCAGCTCGAAGGAAAGATGAGCAATCTCCCTTTGTTTGATTTATAGCCTCAAAAAACCAAAAGGAATGTAAGCTTTAAACTACTTCCAACTGGTAACAAGGAGCTGTATCTATCTATCTATCTACATACACACAGATATACATGTGTGTATATATATGTACATATGTCAAGAAATACACACACACACACACACACACACACATTTTCATATCCCCAAATCCACTGTCATCAACTACCTTCTGACTCATAGTGACTATATAGGACAAAGTGAAATGGCCCCATAAGGTTTCCAAGGCTAAAAATCTCTATGAAAGTAGAATGCCCCATCTTTCTACTAAAGATTATAAGCATGCTCTCTCTCACTGCTGTAGAGTCAGACTCAGAGCTAATACTATTGGGTTTCTAAGGCTGTAAACGGCATGACAAAAGATTGTCCATCTTCCTAGTGAAGATCTCCTGGTAGATATAAGCTTAGAGAAGGCTCTACCTTTGGGTTGAGACTGCAGACACAGTAAGCTATCAGAGCTCCTCCCACAGAGCAGGGAATGTCAATCACCAACCTTGAGGTTAGCAGCCTGGAGTTTTAACCACTGCACTAATAGGGCTCCTACATACACATAATACCCAAATTATATTAATCTTCATTTTATCACAGCTTCTAAGTGAAAGGTACAGCAAATCCAGACTTAGGATAAAAGAATACACTTAGTTTTGGAGTCCAGCACTAATTCCAATTTAATATATCACAATTCTAATTTAAACAGTCATGTAATGCATAATACTCAACAGACAAATTAACATTTGAACAGTCAAAGAAAAATGAAGACACATTAAATAAAAATGACTCAATACCTTCATAAGAGCCAAGAATCTGTCCAAAATATTGACAGCCAGGACAAAGGTTTCAGTGCAAGACCCAAAAAAATTTGTTAAACTCCTTAAATCTTCTACTTTGGCATTTCTCAATCTTGGACACAAAGTGTTGTCATTCTGTAATAAAAACCAAGAACTGAAGTTTATTAATTTCTTTGAAACAGACTTGATATTATTACATGCAGACAAGTTGCTTCTGACTCACAGGGACTCCACATACAAGAAAACAAAATACTGCCCAGTCCTGTGGTATCTTTACAATAGTTAAGTGTATCTGAGCCCATTGCTTCAGCCACAGTTAAAACTAAAGACTCAAATAAAATTACTATCTCCCTTAAATTTCAAGAATCTGGGAGGAAAGAATGTTATCATTTAATCAAAACAATACATTTTATTCTCAGATAGATTTATGCATTTCACTTTTTTAAATTAAATTTTATTAGTTTTAATGAACATTTACAGAGATTTTGGGTTTTCATTCATTCATTGTTGCACTGTTTTCTCCACCCTCATCCCCAGTTCGTTCTTCTTTCCCCCCCAATGTCTGTTTTAATTGTCCAATTGCCACAGTGCTTGTCAAAGCCAGTTCTGATTAATCTCCTTTGTCAGTGTGTCCCATGCCATTCCCTATCACTCCTCCCTGAGAGAGACTTTACCCTGATTCATGCATTTCATTTTTTAAAAAATCTATCATTATAGAGTTATAACTACTCCACATACTGTGAACTACTGCCATACATACAGAATTAAAGCAAATAAAAATACAACTCTCGTAAGACGGAGGTGACCAGTTTCTTGGTTTTTTTTTTAGTTTCTTGTTTTTTAATGACTTAAGATCCTATTCAACATTAGGTATTTCATACTGTTGTGTACCATAAAATTAGAACTGACTCATTCATACCTAACCCTCTAGCAGGTTTTCATTCAGAGGCAGTTAATTACAGGGGAGGAGATTGCCCATCCTTCTCCCAAAGAAACAGCTAGTAGATTTGAATTGTTTGCCTTGGGGACTGCAGCACAGCTTTTTACCTCTAGGCCACATGAGCTCAGTATTTCATAGCCAAAGGGTATCCTGAAAATGTACCACTTAATTTCCAGGGAGTCTCCCACCTAGAACACTATGAGTCATCTACACTCTCATTCTAACTAATTCATTCCCATCTAGTTAGAAGCAGCTCATGGCTGACCTGCCAGGGGGGTTAAGGCTGTAAATTGCATGAGAGGAGATTGCTAATTTTTTTCTATGCTGAGTAAATTCGAATCCCCAGAAAGATGCAGTCTTTGGGTTAGCAGCACAACTCCTTACTGATTACACTTCACTAAGAAGAATGGTCCCGTATTACGTTTACCTTAATATTAGGAGAGGGAGCTAGATTAGTAGATTAGTCTGAGGAGTTGCACTGCTAACTTCTTAAAAGACCTTGCCTGTGTGGCAGCTTCAAATCCACCAAGAGTTCCAGAGGAGAAAGATGGGCAATCTCCCAAACGCTGAAAAGATTCTGAAATTAATCCATTACCATTCAAGGGCAATGACTTTGACTTTCCTTTTTGACTCCACTACTAAGAAGCCAAATTTTGGCCTCAAGAAACTGTAGTTTGGGTCTTGAATCAATGGGGGAGGGGTTAAAGCTCCAAACTCTAGTGGCTTGAGTGCTCTTTCCTAGGAACTCACCTCTGGTGTAGCTTCGATCAAGCTCAGCCCTTTTTCTCGAGGTTGAAATCTCTGTTCTTGTTCTAAGTAGAGGTTTAACAATCCAAAGAGCTGGACCCCTTCACGGCCTGCCAAGTCCTCTGTCCCCAAATCCTTCATCTGCAGCAAAGACATTACAAAGAGTATAGCATGGAGAGGGAGAAGGCAGTGGGCAGACGAGGACACCCTGGAGCCAACACCTCCAAATATGGGGGTCCCGGGAGGAGAAGAGGGGACTAGACAGGAAAGCTAAAGCCTAAAGACAGGGAGGTGTGGCAGGGGAGGAGCAGTGGTCACGTCGGCCAGCTAGCGCCGGGTCAGACCAGACAGCCTGGGGCGTTGCACAAGAGGCTGGGCGGCCCTGTCACGACCGTCACGGTCCACCAGAAGCCAAGGCATAAGGGGCTTAAGTTAGCTCGAAGGCTGCACCAGGGGCAGGAACTGCAGTGGTTCTACCAATGGAGACTTTGCACAATAGGGGGCAGGGGAGAGAAAGTCTTGTAACCGAACAAAGAACTGGAGGGAGGAGACTCCAGGGCCACGCCCCTAGTAGAGCCCCAAATAGACGCCCCTCTAGAGAGATTGGAGCCGCTTCCCGATTTGCTTCAGCAGCGTTTATCCCAAACACATCCCGGTGGAGTGTACCCCAGCCAGAAAGCCTCGGGGGGCTGCGGTGGGCTGACGCCTGGGGTGGGGGGTGCCGGGGATCCCGGAACTAAAGTCCAAATCCGCCCCCAGCCCGAACACCACCCAACCGCCCCCAGACCACCCGGTTCTGCAGCCCTGCTGAGCTCGGAGGCTGTCAAGGCAAGAAACACCACTCCAGCAAATCCCATGACAAAATAGGGAGGAGAGGAGCACCAAAGCAGATCACTGCCCCGAGAGCCCATCCATCGACCCCCAACCCCAACTCAGCTCCCCATCACAGGGCACCATTCCCCCGGGGCTGGAGCAGGGGGCAGGACAAAGACAGCTTCCAGAGGTGGAGGGAGTGGGAGGGCAGCACCGGGCACTGAGACAAGCACCATCCCCTCCCCCGCCAGTTGCAACTGCGAACAAAGAAACCCTGTGATCCCTCCGGGATCACTTACCCTGCCCCAGACGACCGGCAGCGGAGATGCTGCGACCCCGAGGGAACTGGGCGCGGCGGGGGCACCGCGGGCCTGCCTCTGAGGTCGAAGCCTCGCCGCCTCAGCTGCGTCCCCAGACCGGCATCCGACTCTTCCCCTCGGTCGCCACCTCTGCCGCCACTGCTGAGGTGGCCTCACAGCCCAGGATTCATTCCGCTGCCGGTGCGCTCACCCTCCTGCTGGAGCGCAGCGCCGGTCCCACAAAATCCGCCTTTCCACCTGCAGCTCCGCTGCCTCCGCAGCCGCTGCCAAACTGGAGGCCGCAGCAAACCTCTTGTTTTTGTTTTGAGTTTTCGACGCCCCCAAGGGGGCGGGGCACGTGACTCCCCGCGGAGGAATCTTTTGCTCCCTCAAGGGACTTTGAAAAATAGTTCCGCCTCTAAACCAATGAATCCAGCTTATTTTATTATCTTCTTGGAGTGTCTTTGTTTTTCTAAGCCTCTTTATCTCTCAGCTCCAGGAAAGGAGTGAAATCAGGGTATCAAATTGATTTGTAGTGCGGAGGAAATGGAGGACTGTTGTTGGGAGGCGGAGGGACATGGTTTCCTGTCGAATCTCTCCTTTTAAAGGTCCCCGATTTGTTTTGTTTTCGCTGATTTGAAAAGTCCGCCCAAAGTACCGGCTCTCTGATTGGCTGCTGGAGGATCTAGTTGACTGCTGGGGCTCTGATTCACCCTCTAATCCGAATTGGCCAACTGCTTTGCCTTTGAGCCTCTGATTGGCTTTCACCATATCCAGCGCTTCTATCTTCCCTGTGGCCCTAGCAACTCTGGGATCTGGATTGCGCATGCCTGGGTGGGCAGATTGAAGGCATTTTTTTAACAGTCCTGGTAGTTTGCTTCATCCTCCTCTCTCCTCCTGATTGCAGCAGAGATGCTACGCTAGTAGGTTCTTAACGCCATGGAGCCAGAAAAGCCAGAAAACCTTTATGACAGCGCTTCCACCACAGAGAAATTTTTCTGCATTCCATCTTTTATTTATTCTTTGGGTCCCTTTTGTGATAACCGGTCATTAAATTTGTAGAGTGGAAAGTGATCCTGAAATATTTGAGTAAATTGCCGTCGTGTTTATTTAAAATTTCTTCAGCAAAAGGAGAATAAAATGAAGAGAATAAGTGCAACAAGATTAGTAGAAAATTGGGGATTGTTGAAGCCGAGTGCTGGGTACAAGGGGCTTTACTTTAAAATCTCCAAAATAAAAACATGTTAAAGCATTGAAAACAATTACCGTTGCACATTAATGAGGGCACATGAATATCTGATCTTTATAATAGCTTGCCTCCAGAGGCTGTAATTGTGCTGCTGTTTAATGAAGATCACCAGAGAGTGATCACTCATAAATAAATCATTTCTTGTTCATTATTAATTGGCATTGTTATAAAGGGCAGATACCTTTCCTGAGGTCGGACAAAAGGCAAACTAGGTCCCTTAGGCAGGAGGAACTTTGACGTGGCTTATTTCAGAGTTGCCTTCTGTTGCGGATAGGGTTGCTATGAGTTGGAGCTACTCAAGAGCACCTTACGACAGACATAAATGCCACTCAGACTTTTAAAACCCTTTTCCTTACTTTCCCCCTCTATATTTTATATTTTATTTTCTTTTATATGTTGTCCTCTATATTTGAAAAACAAGAAATAACACGTTATTCATGCATTCAAATAAAATAATCTCAATTTTTTTTCATTTTCTTTAATATGATTTCTCTTGTTATTTGTACAAGATAGGAAGGCACACATACAGTTTTAGAAGCGGCTTTCTCTTTTTTCCTTGGAAAAGTTGAAGAATCTTAGAACTAGAGTGTGTATGTGAACTGGGACCAGACACAGGAACCTGGAACACAGATAGACCAGGTCTGGGAGCAAAGCTCACAGAATGAACACTCTTTTTTCTAATTGAATGATCTGGAAATTTGAGGCTGAATCTATTTAATTTTCATAATATGATAAAAGGAAAAACTATTAAAAGTATTACTTTATAATGGACATAACCATGCTGGAAAGCTGAATGGATGAAGGTAACTAACTTCAAAAAGAAAGCTAAAATTAGTGTGACAGAGATTGTTCATTGTTCAAATTATAAAGAAGCTTAGTGGACAGAGTACGCAGAAAGTAGCTGGAGGAAGAACACACCTTGTGAGAAAAGTACAGATGTGACCAAAACATGGAGACTTGACACATTTAATTAAAAAAAAAAAAAAAGCAATGGGGCAGTAGTATAAAAGGAATAGAAGATAGAGAATTAATATGTGAAAAAGGAAAAGGAAATGTAAAATTGTATGGTAGAAAATTTTTACAATAAGTTAGAAACAAAAATGAAGAGATCTAGAATTGCCCTTTGTTTAGATCACTAAAAGCTATAACTTGTACAAAGCATGCATTCAGTATGTATATACATTCTTGTATACAATGCAGTATATACAAAATCATATGTAATAATGCATTGTGATAGTGTGTTTTGTGTATCATTTTGTAGGTAGCTTCTTGAATGAGGGAACAGCCCTCCAAAAGCAATGCAAGAACTCTTTGTAAATTGTATTGAATTTCCTGCTCTTTGAATCCCTTTTGAGCATAGGAGAAAAAACTAGTCATCTAATCCACTAAGGCTCTTTATTCACTTTGGTTCAAAGAAAGCAATAATTAAATATATTGGTCCAGTCACATCATCCTCTTTTTGTCCCCTCAAAACTCCTGCTTTTAAAAAATTATGATATTCTGGGGAGAGATTTTTTAGACTCATACAGGCTTTCTCTTTTTTTCTGGATTTATTATTATATTGGTTGTTCTTATGTACTATTGAGTCAGAACTGACTCATAGGTGACCCTCTGGTGTGTTTTCTGGGGCAGTAAATTGCACAGGAGGAGATTGTCCATCTTTCTCTCACAGAACAGTTAATGAATTCCATCTGCTTGCCTTTGGGTTGGCAGTGTAAATAGCTCCTTACACGAGGACGCCAGAGTGTCGTATATCTTTTCATTCTTTCTTTTTTATATGGTAGCCTTTCTTTAGGTTCTTTTTGTCTGTCCTCATCACCATGACTTATTTTGCTGGAGCTGGAATTCTATATTAAAAAGATATTTTCCCCTGAACTAATCAGCCATTACCTGCAGCTACTTTTCAGGCTCTGTAGTTTTCTTCAGGACAACTTGAATAAATGTGATTCGTGTGCACCTTCCAAATAGGGACACCAGAAATCTGGCAGTTCCCAAGAAGGACTTTGTGAGAATTTATTCCAGCACAAGAGACTTAACATCACTCTATAGCACAGTGATGGGGTGTGGTGAGGCTGGGAAATATCCTGCCTCTACCGTCCCCCAATAATTAGCTCTATAATGGTCTAACACGGGACCTTTTGTCTTCAATGAAATCTGAGACTGAAACCAGAAGATGGGAATAGAGAGGGAAGTGAGCAGTGGTGCACCCACACAGAAACAAAGCCTGCATTCAGTGACTCCTGGCCTTGGGAGGGAGTGTCCTTCCAACCTGCTCACACTCAAAACAAGATATGTCAGTTCTCTGATTCCACCTTGAAGAGCAAATAGGGCCTTCTCAAGTGACTGCTGCAGTGCCTGCGCCAACAAATGAATTCAAATGGAACTTCCCTAAACTTGGTAAAACGCTGAAATTTCCAAACTTCCCAGACATTTTTTTTTTCTCTTCAGAAATGACAATTTGGCACAATAGGCACTAACTAGTATTCAAAAACATTTAATGAGTGTTCACTAGATGCTAAGCATGTTACTAAATAACCATCTGATATAGAGTCAGTTCAGACTTATAATGACCTGAGAGGACAAAGTAGAACTGACTAATAGAGTTCCCAGGATTTTAAGGGAGCTCTGCTCTTGTTGTGTGCCATTGAGTCAGAACCGACTCATAGCTGACCCTCCAGTTGGCTTTCAGAGGCTGTAAATCAAACAAGAGGAGATTTCCCATTAGCTAGTGGATTCAAACTGGTGAGCATGTCCAGGGCTACATCTGCCATTTGAAAGATATCATTTGGTATCAATTTCTGGGGTCTTGTTTATTGCCAGTGCCTTTGGTGCAGCTTGAACTTCTTCCTTACCATTGGCTCTTGAGCATATGGTACTTCCTGAAATGTTTCAGAGTCAGCCAAATATTTTTGGTAACTTTATATATTCCCTGCATCTTCTTTTGATGTTTCCTGGATCGTTCAAAATTTTGCTCATAGCATCCTCTAAGCATTGCAACTCTGAAGCGTGAGTTTGTTTTTCAGGTCTTTTAGCATATCAAATGCTAAGTGAACTCTTCCCTTTTTACTCTCCAATTCTAGGTCTCTGCATATTATGTTATAATAGTTTGCTTTCTCTTCCTGAGCTACCTTTTGAAATCTTCTGTTCAGCTCTTTTATTTCAGCATTTTTTCCCTTTGTTTTGGTTTCCGGACACTTCAGGGCAATTTTAAGGGTCTCTTTTGACATGCATTTTGGTTTTTTCTTTCTTTCTCTTCTTCTTCTTTTTTTTTAATTCCATTCATTCATTGTTGTACTTCATGTATTCTTCTTAGTAACCTTTCACCCTCATGGTCCAAGTTCTGTCATCCTGTACATAGGTTATCATATGTCAGAAGCCTACAACAGCAACTAACAACAGTTTTTACCTTAAATGACAAATAATTCCCATTACCCCCCAGACTCAGCTTTCTAATCTGTAAAAGACAAAGCAAATTTTAAAAAGCTACATAGTATATATCTGTTTTGTGGAAGGAGGACAGGCAGTCTCCTCCTGTACAATTTGCTGCCTTTGAAAACCTGCCATGAGGCAGCTATGAGGTAGCTCCAACTTGACAGCACACAACAGTAACAATAACTAACTTACACATAAAGATTAAATACAAATATTGGTGAATACACTTTTCCTATGTCCATCTAAGCTGTTACGATTTTTCCCAATACAATGATTTCAGAGGAGCTCTGAAGCTCTGGAGATATATATATAGATATATATATAGATATATATATAATAAATATAGGTATAGGTATGTGTATAGGTTTAGGTATATGTATATATATATAAAATATGGTACTTGCTGGGCTGATAGCTATAAGATCAGTGGTTTGGATCCACCAATCGAAAGATAAACAGTATCCTGCCGTAAGATTTACAGCCTGGGAACCCAATGGGGTTGTTATCATGAGGCAGATTTGACTGGTACCCCTGCTTTCGTTCTGGTTGACTTTATAAGGGGAACAGCAGGGACAATCTCTAATCCTGTTTTTTAAAAAAGTTGAAGAAAGGCAGATGTAAAGACATGAACTTCTGGGCCAAGATTTAATACTTTAACTGTTATGAAGCCACACACTCCCACTTTCCTCTCCTCCCTGTTTACTGGGCTCCCTGCCTAGGCCATTTTTGGTCACTAAGGATGCCCTGCAGACTTAAACTTCCTGTTAGGACTAACTCCAAATATAGAACCTGCAAAAGAGACAGAAATGCCTGTTTTGTAGGTGGGTGCCAGGGAACAAAACCACACACAGGGAAGTTGTAATAGAACCAAGTGCCATCTTGAAGTGATTTACATTTTTCAAACAATACTTCATCTTTTAATCTGAACCTGGAAGAATGAGATCATTTATGTAGCAAATTAAACTCTCTATCCTTGTAATAAAAAGAGTAAATCAATGAGGCATCACATATGTTCTTTTCTAACTTCCTTATGGGCAAACCATCTCAAATATAAGATTGGCAAGGACAACATTTTATAACTTAATATACAGATGAAATAGTTATTACATTGTTATGTGCTGTTTTGTCACTTGCGACTCACAGCAACCCTATGTACAGCAGCTTTGAACCCTACTCTGTCCTGTGCCAACCTTATTGTCTCTGACGCCCCTACTCTCACTACCCCAGTCACTGAATCAATCAATCCATTTCATTGAGGATCTTCTTCTCCTGCACTTTCCCTCCACCCTTCCAAGCATGACATCCCTGTCCAAGGACTGATCCCTCTTTGCAACATGCCCAAAGTATGTCAGACAGAGCCTCAGAATCCTTGCCTTCAAGGAGCAGCTTGGTTTCTCCAACTCTAGGATGAACCTGTTTGTTCCTTCTTCTAGCATTCCTAGTAATTGTCGCGATTTCTGATACATAGCACGTAATTGTGAAGACCATGAACTGTATCAGGCATATCTTAGTCTCCAAACTGACATCATTGCTTTTCAATATTCTGGAGATGTCCCTGACAGCAGACTTTCCCAATGCAATTCGTGTTTTTATTTCCTGGCTTCTGGTACCAATATTGTTGATTGTGGAGCTAAATAAAGTAAAGCTGTTAGCAATCTTCACCTCTACACCATCCATACTGAGGCTGCCTATTGGCCCAGTAGTAAGAATTTTTGTATTCTTGATGTTGAGCTTCAGTCCACATTGAAGGCTGTATTCCTTGCCTACAGCAAACACTTCAGGTCCTCCTCAGTTTCAGTAAGCAAGGTTGTGTCATCTGCCATAATGCATACAGATTGTTGTTAAGTCTTCCTCCAATCTTGATGCCACATTTCTCCTCACAGAGCCCAGTTTGATTGTGCTTATATGAAACCTATACTTGGACAAGGAGGCAATTGTCAGAACAGAGCAAAGAAACACTGCATGGTTCAAAATCGGAAAGGGTGTACACCAGGGATGTGTCCTAACTCCACACTCTTTCAATCTATATGCAGAACAGAAAAACATAGAATCAATATTATAATTAATGACAAAGCTTATCATACAGTCTTCAGGTGAATTCTTTTTATCTGTGCACAAACTGAGTAGAAAAAAATGGCTAAGTGTTCAACTACTAACAGAAAAGTTGGCAATTCAAATCCCACTAGGGGCACCTGTTTCCAATCTGTTTCCAGAAGATCACAGCTTTGAAAACCTTGTGGGTGGCCTTACTACTCAGCAAATACATGGGATCGTTATGAATTAAAATCTACCCAGTGGCAACTGGTTTTGTTTTTATTTTGATTTAGAGACCATCTAAATGGCAGTAGTAAGAGGACCAGATTTTCCAGGTTTCTAGCGTAGTTCTTCCCTGTTCTACTAGTCTACAAGTGATTAACCTTATGCAGACTTTCTTCTGACTCTTAAGAACTCATCTTACAGTCGGCTCTGTAGCCCCACTCACTACTTTATTATTTACAGCTTGTAAAATGAGTACGGCCAGCAAGACAACATCTAAGTCTGACCTTCACTAACTCTACAAAGGGAAGCTGTCCTGTTCACAACATTCACAGTATAAAATCATTTCCAAGAAGTCATGTATGCCCCCCATGCACTCATTCCTACTTCTACCGATTCTAACACTAACTACCCCTCCCTGGGCTCTCACTGCTCTGTTCATGGGTCCAGTAATTCATTTCAATGGCCACACTGAACCATAATGACATTTGTGTGATTTAGTAGGGAAGTTAACAAGTTATAATTCAGACTGAAAACAAGATGCAGTTCTTCAGTGAGGAGAGTTTCTCAAGCCTGCTCACAGATACTTTGGCCTGCAGCCTTATGACTTTAGGTCATTGGTACAAAGCTGTATTATTCCTACCAATTATGGCATCTCCCACTCCAGTCTTCAAGCAAAATTGGTCAACGGGCCCTGCCTCTGGTTCTGTGGGGCAGCCGTCGCAGGCTAGCTCTGTATCATGGCATCCTCTTATTCTCCACTGTTGTTGCCACTCTCCTATAGATATTGGTCTGACAGGCCCAGGAATCTCTGGCCCCAAAGTACATGCACTTCTTTCCCTGCTGCTTCTTTCTGGCTTGTAGTAAAACTTCCCTCTTTGGCATCTAAACATGCTCATTTTAAGCCTGGTCGGATGGAAAGACTGACCAATCTTCTTATCAGAAATCTACAAACCTTGTTTGAATATTCCCACCCATTTATGTATAGAAAATCAAAGAAAATGGGTTAGAAAAGTCATTCTAAAGAATAGACTTATCTCACCACCCAGCTATTTATGTTATACTAACAGTGGCAAGGATTTTGAAACTCCATCTCACATACAGAGGCAAGGATTTTGAAGCTCCATTTCATATATTTTGGGCAAGTTACCAGGTGGGATCAATCCTTGGAAAAGGACATCATGCTTGGAAGAGTGGAGGGTCAGCACAAGAGATGAAAACTCTAGACAAGATGGATTGACACAGTAACTGGGATCATGGGGGTAGGTGGGTCAGAGACAGTGAGATTGGCTCAGGATAGGATAGGGCTCAGAACTATTGTGCACAGGGTCACTATGAGTCTCATCTAACTCTATGGCACATAACAACAACAGCTTGAAAAAAAAATGGAGTATCTGACAGAGGAGTACCTGAATGGTGCAAATAGTTGAGTACTTGATTACAGGGTAATTCAAACATTTAAATCAGAGGCCTCTCAGAAAATAGGTTTGGAGATCGGCTTCTAAAAGGTCACAGATTTGAAAATCATATGAAGTGGTTCTTTATGCACACAAAGTATTGCCATTTTTCAGAAACAATTCCATGGAAACTCACAAGAACATGATATTAACATGGTATAGAAAGTTTGCAAAGAAGAGTGTTACTGACAATATGGTGATTCCTGAAATCAGAGCTAGTTATCTAAAAATAGTGAATCTGGACTCAAAGCAAATATAAGAAGCCAAAGCTTGATTCTGGAATACTATGATTATGTAAACCTAACACATTCTTTTTTTTCTGTTTTTTTTTTCCAAGAACCATAACCTAAGTCCATCACAGATACTTAACTTTTCTTGAAATCACAGTGTTATGTGAAGTTTCCAGTGCCAGCAAAGAATCATATAAGAGACATCTGTTGAAAATATCATCTTATTCTCAAAGAAAATTTTTATTTCTTGTGGAAGTAATGATTTCTTATTTTTTATATAAAATGAAAGGCAATTGACATTTAAAGTGATATGTATAAATGTTGTTGTTGTTGTGCCATTGAGTTGACTGTGACTCATAGGCACCCTATGATCAATGGACCTAAAACCTGCCATGCCATATTCTGTGCCTTTCTCAGCATCTCCAACACACTTGGGCCCATTGCTACACAGTCACTGTGTGAATTCTTCTTATCAAGGATCTCTTCTCTTACACTGACTCTCCACTACTCCAAGCATGATGTCATTCTCCAAGAACTGGCTACTCCTAACAACATGATCAAAGTATATGAGATAAAATTTCATTATCCTTGCTTCCAAGGAATAATCTGGTTTCACTTTCTCTAAGACAGAGCTGTTAATTTTCTTTTTTTTTTCCCCCTGTGCATCTTCTTGATAGTTCATAGAATATTCAGTACTCTGCTTCAACACCACAACTCAAAGGCATCAATTCTTCTGTCATCTTTAGTCATTGTCCAACTTTCAGGTTCATAGCAAATACTCAAAAAGACCATGGACTGGATAAGGCGCATCTTAGTTGTTAATGTCATTTTACTCTTTCGTGCTCTGGAGAGATCCCTATTAGTGGACTTTCCCAATGTGACTCCTCTTTTGATTTCTTGACTGCTGAAAACCAAAGGTGTTGATTGTGGATCCAATCAAGATAAAATCATTGACAACTCATTAGCATTTAAAATGTCTTCAAAATTATTTTTCAAACTTCTGAAAAGGAAAATGATACAATAAGTTACTCAGTTTTCAAAAATAAACCTTCATGTCTCATTATTTGTATTATTATGTTTCATTTACATTCAAAACATGAAATTTGACAGAATCAGGTTTTTTAGGGATGCTGGAACTTTACAACTGGACTCTTTTCTAGGATAAGTGGAATTTGCACTTCCAGTACAATGATGTTGTTGTTTGTTGTTATGTGCCTTCGAGTCGTTTGCGACTCATAGCGACCCTATGCACAACAGCCCTAAACCCTGCTCTATCCTGCGCCAACCGCACTGCCTCTGACAAACCCATCCCGATTACCCCAGTCTCTGAATCAATCCATCTCATACAGGGTCTTCCCCTCCTGCGCTGTCCCGCCACCCTCCCAAGCATGATGTCTCTCTCCAAGAACCCGTCCCTCCTGGCAACATGTCCAAAGTATGTCAGACGAAGCCCCAGAATCCTTGCCTCCAAGGAGTTGCTTGGTTTAATCCTCTCCAAGATGAATCTGTTTGTTTTCCTGGCAGTTCATGGTACATTCAGTACTCTTCTCCAGCACCACAGCTCAAAGGCTTCAACTCTCCTTCTGTCCTCCCTAGTCATTGTCCAATTCTCTGATGCATAACAAGTGATTGCAAAGACCATGGCCTGTATCAGGCACACCTTAGTCTCCAGAGAGACACCGTTGCTCTTGAGTACTTTAGAGAGGTCCCTAACAGCCGACTTTCCCATCGTGATACGCTTTTTTATTTTCTGACTGCTGGTGCCAAGAGTGTTGACTGTGGAGCCGAGCAAACTGAAGCTGTGAATAATCTCAATCTCTTCGCCATCCATCCTGATGCTGCCAATTGGTCCAGTGGTGAGAATCTTTGTCTTCTTGACACTGAGCCTCAGTCCACACTGAAGCTGCAGTCCTTGACCCTTCGCAGCAAGTGCATGAGGTCCTCCTCAGTTTCAGCAAGCAGGGTTGTGTCATCTGCATAACGTAGATTGTTAATAGATCTTCCACCAATCCTGATGCCACAATTCTCATAGAGCCCAGCCTCCCGGATAATCTGCTCCGCATACATGTTGAAAAGGTGTGTAGGAGTATGCAATGAGGGTTGCAGAGTGGATTGTGTACCAATGAGGGAGTTTTTCTTTTGCTTTTCAAGGAGAGGAGCAAACGGGGGGGGGGTTGTGCGGGAAGAAGGGTGCAACAATGAATGAATGGAATTCCAAAATCTCTGTAGATGTTCATTGAAATGAAAAATAAACAAACTAAGTTAATAAAAAAAAAGGTGTGGAGACAGGATGCATCCCTGGCGATAGACTAGGCAAATGACAATCCTTTACAACAAAGATATGGACAAACAAATGTAGATAAGGAAAATAAATGGGGATCCCTTGAGCTTCAAAAATAATGATTAAATAGGTCAAATACCAATGTAAAGAAGAAACTCAATGAAAACACTGAATAAGGTAATAGATGGAATAATTAGTGGTATATGAAACTGATATAGCCATTTGAATTCTTGAAAAACTAGCAAGTATTCTTAGAAAAGTCCTTTTTTTTATTTTATTATTTTTGCGTGTGTGTACCGTCAAATCAGATCTGACTGGTACAGGAGGAAGAAAAGTCCTTTCTAATTCATACAAGAACCCAGGACAACATCAGTGACCACAATGGTGAATGATCAGAAAGATGGTCCCTTATACTCCATGCCCAGTGATCTAACTCCTCTCAACTGGTGGCCAGTAATACCATGCCACCTAGGTTCTGACTGAGGTTCCCACCAGAGAATATAAATATAAATTAAAATTTTAGTGAATCAAATTCAATACAATACAAAATAAGAAATGTTATATCTATTGATCTAATGATCTATTGAGTTTCAAATGTTAAACAAATCTTGCATCTAAGGTAATATAAATTCCCATGTAAATTATTTAACTGATTCTACACCCAGAGCATTTTTAAGTATAGCAACTTGAGGCTTGATTTTGTTCTCTAGTTCCTTCAACTTAAGAAATGTTGAGCAAATTCGTCCCTTTGATTCTCTGACTCCAGCTCTTTGCATACTTAATTTTAAAACTTTGCTTTGTCTTCTGGGTCTGGCCTTTGGAATCTCCTGTTCAGTTCCTTAACTTCCAGATTTCTACCCTTTGCTTTGGCTTCTTGGCGCTTTAGTGCGATATTTAGAACCTCTTTTGATATCCATTTCAGTACATAACAACACATCAAAATCTAGTAATGATCTCTGCATGGGTCAACAATGTGACTACTCACTGTGTTTGGGCATAACAGAGAGAGTGAGGATGGTGGAATATGGGGCAATGTGCAGATCTGTTGTTCATAGATAGGATCTCCATGAATCCTAGTTGACTTAACAGCGCCTATCAACAACAATCATGTTGTTGTCATTAGCTGCCATTTGTTCATAAGTGAATGCTGTCAAGCACCCAGTAATTGTCAGGGTTAGAGAAGGGCACAGGGATGTCACTTCCCTGGCCTCCAGAAGGATATGGAGGACAAGAAGAATATCACATCCTCCCATCACCTAGTCACTGGTGTGAGCACCTGTACAGACCCAGGTTCCCAAAGCAAATAAATAACTGTTCAGAATGGATATGCTGCACCATTTATGGTCCTATGCTCCATCTGCCCTCTCATCCTATGTTCTTCAGTTCTCTTTTTTATTCTTGGCGATCTAGAGTTATATTTGCTTTCTGATGTCTTTATTGACGAGTGACTGAATAGGCATCTGTCTACTCAACTATCTTACCCAGAAGCCTTCCCCTTATATTTCTTTGATGATCTTTTTAATTTTGATTCCCTAAAATTTTAATTTCATTTTTTCATCTAGGTCATGAGGAACTATGACTTATTGTTTTCCTTTAATATTTTTACTATATCCAGCATCAGTGAGATTGGCCTTTTAAAAAACATTTTAAGTGTTTCTTCCTTTTATATAGTCATAAAAAGTCTGTATATATTGATATTATTGCTTCTTTGCATATTTTATATAATTTATCAATTAAAAAGGACAAGAATAGTAAAAGATTACTATTCTAAAAAGCTAAAGAGAAGTCTATACACTGAGTCAATTCTGGAGGATTAATACACATGAGAAGGGAGGGGGAAATTACTAAGTAGATAAGTTGGGTTAAGGGAAAAGCTATTCACAGTAAGAGGTTGATTAAACATTGCAGTTAAGTAATTATGCCAATCAATGGTAGCATGATTACTTCTCCAGTGATTTACTGCCTCTGAAACCCTCTGGAGGGTCAACTAAGAGTTGTTTCTAACTTAATCTACTTGACAACAATAACATTACCAAAAACAATCAATGGTAATTAATGTTATTTAAATTAAAATGCCTATGAGTGATTTATGTAAAACCAATATATGGAAATCTTCACTCAAATAAAAAACCAAGGGGGAAAAAAGAGCAAATTTAAGGCATCCACTTCCTAAACAACATGCATCCAGAAACTCTATGAACTTTGATAAATGTCGATAGTTATAGAAAGGCTTCAGGGCTTTTGTTCATAGGGTCTCTGTGAGTTGTGCTCAACTCGAAGGCAATCAGCAACAATAACACAGAAAGGTCTGGTGGCCTAGTAATAAGAAGCTGTACAATCTCAAATGCACATGGTTCAAATCCACTAGGTGCTCTGTGGGAAGAAAATGGGCAATCTCCTCCTATGTGAAAATCCACTGAAAAAGCCAACTATGGGTCAGTTCCTACTTGACAATACACAACAATAATCTATGATATAAAAAGACTAACAAACACAGTAAAAAATACAAAAGCAGTAAAGGATAAACTCGACAACTAGGACCTTTCAAAAATTAAATCTTTAAACATATTAAAGGATTCTCTCTCCAAAAAAAGTAAAAAGAGAATCCACAGATTGGGGAGGAAGGGGTGAAATCCTTGGCAATAACATAACTAACAAGTAGCTAATCTACAAAATTTCTAGTCACCACTACCACCTCAACAACAAAAAGAAAATCTAATAAACAAAATTAACAGGGAACATGGAAAACAACAGACATGCAGATGGCAAACAAAAATGGGAGAGTGGAAGCTTAAGATCAATAGCCAGATTATTGTTGTTGTTGTTCTGTGTCATTGAGTCTAATGTGACTAATAGCAACCCTGTGGACAACATATCTGAATCCTGTCCCATGCTGTACCGTCCTTACCATTTCTGATGTACTTGAGCTCATTGTTGCAGTCACTGTGCCAATTCATCTCATTGAGGATCTTCCTCTCTTACACTGACTTTCCAAGCATGTTGTCCTTTTCCATAGAATAATAGATTTTCCTAACAACATGTCCAAAGTATGAGAGATGAAGCTTTACCACCCTTGCCTCCAAGGAGTATTCTGGTTTCACCTTTTCCAAGATATACCTGTTCATTCTTTTAGCAGTCCGTGGGATATTTAGTACTCTACTCCAGCACCACAACTCAAATGTATCAAACCTTTTTCATTGTTCTCAGAAGCTTGTAAAGTGATTGAAAAGACTATATTATAAATCAGGGGCACCTTAGTCTGCAAAATTACATCATTGCTCTTAAATATTTTGGAGAGGTCCCTGACAGTGCCCTTGCCCAAAACAATGAGTCTCCTTATTTCCTGATTACTGGTGTCAATGGTGTTGATTTTGGATCCAAGTAAAATGAAATCATTGACAGTTTCAATCCTTTCTCCATCTAACCTATTGGCCCAGTGGCAAGGATCTTTGTTTTCTTTTTCAATTATGATTTTAACAGAGTTTACAGAAATGTTGGGTTTTCATTCACATTTTTGCAAATTTTCCTCCCTTCCTCTCCTATCCCCCTTCTCTAGTCCACTTTACAAAGCATATCTTCTTCCAGATTGTTATCATACATATAATGCCTCATCATATATTCTGTTTGAAAGGACCTTCCCCCTACACTTTGACTTTGAGTTCTAATCCATATTGAAGTCTTTGATCTTCTGCAGCAAACATTTCAGGTCTTCCTCACTTTTTGCAAGCAACGTTGTGTCATCTGCTTAATGTAAGTTGTTGATGACTCTTCGTTTGACCTTGGTGCCACATTCTTCTTCATAGCATCCGGCTTCATGAATTACTTGTTCACCATCATTCAGATTTAACAGGTATGGAGAAAAGATACAATACCATCCCCTTTTTAAAATCATACAATATTCTTTCATTTCATTTAGACAATAGCTCCTTGATCTATATATACTTTGTATATGAGCACAATTAAGTACTCTTATGTTCCCAATCTTCTCAATGTTATATTCATAGTTTGTTACGATCCACACAGTGAAATGTCTTTGCATAGTCATTAAAACATAGATAGGCATACTTCTGGTATTCTCTGCTTTCAGCCAGGATCTATCTGACATTAGCAGTGATATACTTAGTGCTATGGCTTCTTCTAAACCCAACTTGAACTTCTGGCAGTTTCTTGTTAATGTACTGGTCCAGTCATTTTTTTTATGATCTTTAGCAATGTTTTACTTGCATGTGATATTATTGATATTGTTTGATAATTTCCACATTCTGTTATAGCATCTTTATTGGGAATGAGAAAGAATATGGATCTCTTCCAATTGGCCATGCTACTCTCACCAAATTTCCTGGCATAGACTGATGAGCACATTCAAGATTGTATGTTAGTCAAAACATTTCTATTGGTATTCCACTTATTTCTGGGGCATTATTTTTTGCCAGTGTCTTCAGTAAAGCTTGAATTTATTTATTTGTTACCATTGGCTCCTGAACATATGATATTTCCTAAAATTTTTCTGTTATCAACCAATTATTTTATTTTTTAAATTTTATTTTATTAATTTTAATGAGTATTTACAGATATTTTGGATTTCCATTCATTCATTGTTGCACTTTTCTTCCTGCCCTGCCCAGCCCTCTCCCCGCCCAGTTCGCTCCTCTCTTTGAAAAGCAAAAGAAAGATTCCTTCTTTGGTATACAATCTCTCTGCCCCCTCCCACTGCCCCAAGTACACTCCACTACGCAACCTTCATTCTAGACTCTTGTGATAACCATAATACCTTATCATAAATAAATTATTCTCTCCCTCATCTGTTTCAATGCAGTATACATAATTTATCCAGTTTTTCTCAGTCTCCTCCCCAACCCTGAGGTCAGTCCTGTTTTACAACAGTAGCACCATGCAGTATTTGTCCTTTTGTGACTGAGATTTTTCACTCAGCATAATGTCCTCCAGGGTCACCCATTTTGAATAATATTGCATGAGTTCCTTGTTTTTCAATGCAGCATAATATTCCATTGTGTGAATATACCACAATTTCTCTATCCATTCATTTGTTGATGGGGACTTAGGTTGTTTCCAACTCCTTGCTATTGTGAACAAAGCCGCAATAAACATGGGTTTGCATATATCTGCTTGGATGTCAGTTATGGTCTCTTTGTATCAACCAATTCTTTTAGGTGCAGTAATTCTATGTATTCTTACCATCTTCTTTTAATGCTTCTTGGTTATTTAAGATTTTGTCCATGGCATCCTTCAGGATTACAACTTGAGGCGTGCATTTGTTTTTCATTTCTTTCAGCTGGAGAAATGCCCAGTGAGTTCTTCCCTTTTTATTTTCTAACTCCAGTTCTTGGCATATTTTTTTATATTTTGTTTTGTCTTCTTCTGCTGCTCCTTGGAAGTTTTTGTTCAGCTCTTTTACTTCACTATCTGTTCTTTTTGTTTTCATTTCTTGATGTTTTAATGCAATTTTCATGGTTTTTTTCTGATATGTATTTTGCCTTTTACTTTCTCTTCTGTCTTTGTAATGACATTTTGCTCTCTTTGTGGATAATATCCTTTATTTCATCCCGCAACCCCTCTGGTCTTTGATTATTGGTGATCAATGCCTTAAACCTGTTCTTAAGCTGATTTTTAAATCAGGTGAGATAGACTCAAGTTTGTATTTTGGTTCTTGTATATCAGTTTTAAGCTTCTTCAGTTTCAATTTGAACTTATACATGGGCAATCAGGGTCAGTTCCACAGTCAACACCTATGCGGTTTTTTACTCCCATTACTGATTTTTTTCCCCAATGATTCTTTCCACAGATGTAGTAAATCTCATTCCTGTACACTCTGTAAGGTAAGGTCCATGTGTAAAGTTGCCTTTTGTGTTCCTTAGAAAAGGTATTTGCTATGAATAAATCACTATATGTACAAATTTCAATCATTTGCTCTCAAACTTCATTTCTGTCACCAAATCTGTACTTTCTGACTACCATTCCTTCCTTATTGTTTCCAAATTTTGCATTCCAAGAATTATTAATATATTGTTGTTGTGGTTATGGGTCATCAAGTTGCCTGCAACTCATAGCAACCATATGTACAGCAGCTCTGAACCCTGTCCTATCCTGAGCCAATCTCATTGTCCCTGACACACCTACCCTCATTACCCCAGTAACTGAGTCAATCCATCTTATCCAGAGTTTCTGTCCTGCACTGACCCTTCACCATTCCAAGCATGATGTCCTTCTCTAAGGACTCATCCCTCCTGGCAACATGCTTAAAATATGTGAGATGAAGCTTCAAAATCCTTGTCTCCAAGAAGCAGGTTAGCATGACCCTCTCCAGGACAGACCTGTCTGTGCTCTTAGCAGTACATGGTATGTTCAATACTCTTCTCCAGCGCCACAACTTAGATGCATCAACTCTTCTTCTTTCATATTTAGTCATTGTCCAGCTCTCTAATGCGTATCATGTAATTGAGAAGACCATGGCCTAAATTAAGCACATCTTAGTCTCCAGACTGACACCTGAATTTAAAGACCCCCTTAGTAATAGTTTTGAGGTCTTGAACACTAATGAGCAAAGGCAAGATGAGCTCTGGGAGGATATTAAAAAATATCATCCATGAAGAATGCACAATGTCATTACAAAGACAGAGGAGAAAGAAAAAACCAAGATGAATGTCAGACAAAACTGAATATTGCAGTACAATGGCAAGAAGCCAAAGCAAATGCAAGAAATCAAGAAGTTAAGTCACTAGACAGAAAATTTCAAAGAGCAGTGCAGGAAGGCAAAGTATCATAATGAAATGTGCTAAGAGCTGGAGTCAGAAAATCAAAAGGGCTGAACTCACTTGGCTTTCCTTAAGCTAAAGGAAATGAAGAACAAATTCAAGCCTCCAGTTGCAATACTTAAGCATGCTGCTGGAAGAACACTGAATGACCAAGGAAGTATCAAAAGAAGACAAAAGAAGTTCACAGAGTACTAAAAAAGAACTGGCTGACACAGAAGAATTTTATGAAATAACATATGGTCAAGAAGCAACGGTAATGAAGGAGGAAGTTCAAGCTGCTCTGAAAAATTGATGGCATGCCATTTGACATATTTTGTACTGCATTGTTAGAGAGATACAAATGAACTATCACATCACATCACACCAGAACAATGTTGTTGTTGTTATGTGTCATGGAGTTGACTATGCTCATAGGGATCCTATGAACAATAGCTCTGAACCCTGCCCTATCTTGAGCCAATCTCCCTGTCTCTGACACACCTGCTCCCATTGCCACAATCACTGTGTCAAATAGCAAAGTTCAATAAGACAGAAAACAAATACTGGAAAGGGTGTTAAGAAATTGAAACTCTTAAATACTAGTCAAAAAACTATAATGGTGCAATCAATTGTATGGAAAACAATATGATGCTTCTTTAAAATGTTGCCAGAAATGCACAATCTAAAGAGGATAAAATTGATGTATGGAACCTTTTAAAGATTAAATCCCTGTGCACATCAAAAACTTTTCCCAACAGGATGAAAAGAAAACCTATAGACTGGGAACAAAGATTTGGTAATATAATCTCAGACAAGAGTCTTATAACAAAAGTTTACAGAATACTCCTGGGCCTCCACAAGAATAAGACTAATAACCCAAAGACAAAATGGAAAAAGTACATGGAAAGAATTTTCACAGAGGAAGATATTCTAATTGCAAACAGACTCATGAAGAAATGCTCCAAAACACTGGCAGTAAGAGAGATGTAATTAAAAATCACAGTGTGGTATCATCTCATTCCAGTAACAGTGGCAAAGTTTAACAGGGCAGCAAATAATAAATGTTGGAGAGGATGTGGCAAGAAAGGAACTCTTATACATTGTTGGTGTGGTTGTAAAATGGTACAACCACTCTGGAAGGCTGTTTGGCACTTTCTCAAAAGCTTGAACATAGAAATTCATATGGCCCGGCTATTCCATCACTTGGATTATACCCTGAAAATATGAGAACTGAAATCTGTACATAGATGTGCATAGCAGTATCGCAAGAACATGGAAACAGCCCAAATGTCCAATCACAAATGAATGGGTTGATAAATTGTGATACATTCTCACAACTGAATACTGTACATCATGAAGGAAGAATGATTTTGTAAATTATTACCTAACTTGAGAGGGACTGGAGAGCGTTATGCTAAGTGAACTCAGTCCCACTAGCATAAATATTGTGTAAAACTGTTACTGTAGAATGAGTATAGGGATCTAAGAGGGATCGGAGAGGTTGGAAGCAGAAGGATATGGATGTGCACTGGGACAGGGTGATTAATCATTGGGTTGTACAATTTGGTGGGGGGTGCAGAAATGGAAATAATTTGTTCAAATTTGTTTTAGAATTTTGTAAATAAACTAGTAGGGGGGGAAACCCCATAAAATGTTGGGACTAGAAGTGCCACCTGGTCCAGTAATCTTACTGCTGAGTATGTATTTTAAAGAAATAAGAGCTGCGGCAGGAATAAATATAAGCACACCTATGTATTTTGTCTAGATTATATGAAGAGAGAAGAATGTGATATTAAGTTTGGAAGAAAAGTTATTAACAATCTGTGTTGTGCAGATGAAACAATCTTGCTTGTAAAAAAGTGAATGAGACTTAAAGCACTTACTGAAGAAGATCAAAGACTATATACTTCAGTATGGATTATATCTCAAGTATAAAGAAAATAAAAATGTTCCCAAATGGACCAATAAGCAACATCATGTTAACTGTTGTGTACGTCAATGTTCATAGCAGCAGCATTATTCACCATGACAAGAACATGAAAACAGCCCAAATGTCCAACCACAACCAAATGGATTGAGAAATCGTGGTACATTCACACAATGGAATACTGTGCAGCATTCAGGAGCAACAATTTTAAAAAATACTATGTAACTTGGGAGAGGCTGGAGAGCATTATGATCAACAAACTAACAAGTCTCATAAGGACAAATATTGCATAAGATTATTATTGTAAAAATAGAAGGATAACTAGTAAAACATGTACAGGAACTCAAGGGGGGGCAGAAGGGTGAGAATAGGTAGGGATTAAACCACAGGAATGGACTGTTTGGTGGGTGAAGGAAGTGGGTGAAGCAAATGAGAAAGATCCAGGCGAAAAGATGGATAATGATGGGCAAAGTCAAATGTGATTGCTTTTATAAAATATAATGTATGAAAATTATTGTATGAAACACAATATGAAGGAAGAATAGTTTGAAACACAGTGTATATAAACTTTGCAAGCAAACCTATTTAAAATATGTTAGAAAAAAAAAGGTGTGAGCAGCATAGGGGTAGGTGTAACTGACTTCTACCAACTCCAAAAAGGGAAACAATCCCATGAACAACTTCAACTGTGAAAAACCAATTGTTACAAAGTCATGTATGACCCCCTACATTCCTGTACCCCCTTCTATTAATTCCATTATAATAGTACTACTTTATTGGGTCTGAAATTTGTCACAATGACCATATAGAACTCACAGAAGCATACTCATGAGTTTCATTAGGAAAGTTAACAGGTTAAAATTCAGGCTAGCAGCAAACTACAGTTCCTCAATCCAGACAGTTTATCTTCAGGGTGTCCACAAACCCTTTGATCTTCACTTTCATGGCTTAAATCAATGTTACAAAATTCTCTTAGTACTGACAACTTATGGTGTTTCCCCCTTAGTACTCGAGCAAAATGGATCGAAGGTCCCTGACTCTGGTTTGGAGGGGCAGCATTCCCAAGTCAGCTCTGTCTGATATTCCCATTCAGTTCTCTCCTGAGACTGTAGCTACTCTTGTGTAGATCTTAAACTGACTGGCACAGAAATCTTTGCACTCTCTATTTATTCTTCTTTGATGTAAGATTCCCACATAAGCTTCTAAATCAGTTCAATTTAACTTGTCTGTTGCTATTATTGTTGTGTGCTGTCAAGTTTGAACAGACCCATAGCTGACCCTCCAGTGGGTTTTCAGAGGAAGCAAATCACACAGAAAAGACTACTAGTTTTTGTCTCACAGAGCAGTTAACTTGGTAGGATGGGGAAAACTGACCAGTCTCATAACCATTACTTTATAGACACCTTGTTCCCACTCACATAATAAAAATCAAAGTCAATGGCTAGGGCAGCCATTTGACCAGTAAACCCTTGCCACCACGACTGTAGAAAATTATTTTATCTGAAGCCACAATCACAATCAACATCCACAGAAGGAGCAGTCTAGAAATAAAAACACATATTGAATTGGGCAAATTTGCTGTCAAAGAGCTCTTTAAAATGCCAAAGGCCAAAGATATTACTTTAAAGACTAAAAGGGTGTCTGACCCAAAGCATGGTATTTTTAGTTCTTTCCATCCTAAAATACAATGTCGTGAGTAGCTAATATCCATACGCATATAAGGAAAAGCTGTTAATACCACTATCATTCAAATAGATGTACCAACAATCAGAGCCAGAGAGGAGATTCCTACCAACTTTTGAAGTCTGAAATCAATTGAATATGCAACAAAGATTCACTAATAAATAATTGGTGCCTGGAATGCAAAAGCTGGGAACAAGGAAGAAGGATCAGTAGTTGGAAAATAGGGACTTGGTAAGAGGAATGCAGCTGGAGTGAATGACAGAATTTTGTACAATGAGTTATTCATCAAATACCTTTGCATAATCAATGAAACACAGATAGATATTCCTCTGGTACTCTCTGCTTTCAGCCAATATCCATCTAATATTAGCTATAATATCACTAGTACCACAGCCTCTTTTAAATCCAGCCTGCATTTCAGGTAGTTCTCTGTTGATGTGCTGTTCCAGTCATTTTTGGATCATTTTCAGCAGAATCTTACTGTTGTTGTTCTTGTTGTTATGTGCCGTCGAGTCGTTTTCGACTCATAGCGACCCTATGCACAACAGCCCTAAACCCTGCTCTATCCTGCGCCAACCGCACTGCCTCTGACACACCCATCCCGATTACCCCAGTCACCAAATCAATCCATCTCATAGAGAGTCTTCCCCTCCTGCGCTGTCCCTCCACCCTCCCAAGCATGATTCCCTCTCCAAGGACCCGTCCCTCCTGGCAACATGTCCAAAGTATGTCAGACGAAGCCCCAGCATGTGATATTTATAATAATACTCTATAATTTCTACACTCTATCAGGTCACCTTTCTTGGGAATGGGAACAAATACGGATATCTTTCAGTCTGTTGATCAGGTGGTTGTCCTCCATCTCTCTTGGCACAACTTGGTGAGCACATCCAGGGCAGTGTCTGTTTGCTGAAATATGTCAACTGGTATGCCCTCAATTTGGGGGGCCTTATTTTTTGCCCATTCTTTCAGAGTAGCTTGAACTACCTCCTTCATCATCACAGGCTCTTCCTCATATATTGTTTCATTAAATTCTTCTGTGTCAGCTAATTCCTTTGGTACCGTGATTTTGTATACTCCTTTCATCTTCTTTTAATGCTTTCTGGATCATTTAATATTCTGCCCAAAGCATCCTTAGGTATTGCAACTCGAAGCTTAAATTTGCTCTTCAGTTCATTCAGCTTAAGGAATGCTGAATGAATTCCGCCCTTATGATTTTCTGACTCCAGCTCTTTGCACATTTCACTGCCCTTTGAAATAATGTGTTCAGCTCCTTAATTTTTTTATTTGTTCCCTTTGCTTTGGCATCTTAGTACTCTAATACAATATTAAGAGTCTTATCTGACATCCATCTTGCTCTTTTTTTCCTCCTTTGTCTGTGTAATGACCTTTTGCACTCTTCCTGGATGGTATTCTTGATATTCTTTCACAGCTCTTCTGATCTCTCACTCATGTTAAGGCCTCAAACCTGTTCCTGAGATAGTTTTGAAATTCAAGTGGGATAGACTCAAGGTTCAATTTTGGTTCCTGTGGATCTGATTTCATTTTCTTTAGCTTCAGCTTGAACTTGCATATAAGTATTTGGTGGTCTGTTCCACAATTAGCAACATCTGGACTAATTTTCACAGTTGATACTGGACTTCTTCAGTGATTCTTCTGCAGATACTCAGTGTGATTCCTATGCATACCATCAGGTGAAATCTATGTGTATAGCCTGTGTTTATGTTTCTTTTAAAAGGCATTTGCAGTTAATAAATCACTGATTATACAGAATTTTATCATTCTAGATCCGGCTTCATTTCTGTCACAAGTCCATGTTTTCCAAATACTGATATATCTTCTCTGTTCCCAAATTTCCATTCCAGTCATCCATTACTATTACTGCATCTTGATTGCATGTTCCATCGACCTCTGTCTGGAAACGTTGGTAGAAAACTTCTATTTTTTTCCTCTTTGGTTCTAGTTGTTGGTGCATATATTTGAATGATAGTAGTATTCACTGTACTTCTTTGTATGCATATGGATATTATCCTATCACTCACAACACTGTATTTCAAGATGAATCAAAAAATGAATTTTTTAACTATGAAAGCAACCCCATTTTTCCTCACCTTTTCACCTCCACTAAAGTAGATCATATGATTGTCTGATTCAACAAAGTAAATAAAAAGAGCCATATGATCTTAGCAATTGATGCAGAAAAGGCATTTGACAAAGTCCAACACCCCTACCTGATAAAGAAACTCAGCAAAATTGGAACAGAGGAAAAATTCCTCAACACAATGAAAAGTATTTAAGGAAAACTAAGAGCCAACATTGTTCTCAATGTAGAAAGACTAAAAGCATTTTCTTTGCAAAAAGGTACCAGACAAGGATGCCCACTGTCACCTCTTCTATTGAATATTGATTTTACTGGAGGTGTTTGCTATGGCAATACAAGAGAAGGATATAAAAGGCATCCAAATCAGAAGAGATGGCTAAACTATCGCTATATGCAGATGATATGATAGTGTACACAGAAACCCCCAAATACTCAACAAAAAACTGTGAGAGCTAGTTGACCAATTTAGAAGAGTAGCAGATATAAGATAAAAACCCAAAAATCAGTAAGATTCACTAAGTCACAAAGAAAACTCAAAGAAGGAAACCAATAGCATGTATAATAGCCAACACAAATAGAGACAGGAAAGAGACTCAGAATATGCAAAGCACTTCTGCAAAACAAAATGAAGTGGGAGGCATAGCACTTCCTGACCTCAAAACCTACTACACAGTACTAACCAAACCAACATGGTACTGGTACAATGACAGACACATAGACCAATGGAACAGAACTGAGAACCCAGAAATGGACCCATCTATCTATGGTCAACTGATATTTGACAAGGAAATAAAACCTATCAAAAGGGGAAAGGTCAACCCCTTCAACAAATAGTGCTGGCAAAACTGATCTGCTACCTGTAGAAAGCTGAAACAGGATCCACATCTCACACCATACAGAAAAATCAACTCAAGGTGGAACAAGGACCTGGGACTAAAGCCAAAACATAAAGTTCATCAAAGACAAATTGAGATCAAGCTTAGATGGCCTAGTCTATGGCATAAAGAGACTGCCAAATAGAGCCAGAAATACACAGTCTAGAGAGGATAAAATTCATAAATTGGACCTTCTAAAGATTCAATCTCTATGTGTATTAAAAACTTCTTCCAACAGAGTGAAAAGAAAACCTACTGATTGAGGTAAAAAAAACCGTTTGGCAAGACCATTTCAGACAAGAGTTTCATCTCAAAAGCTTCCAGAATCCTACAGGGCCTCCAAAAAAAATCCCAAAAACCAAAACCACAACTGGTAACCTATTTACAAAATGGGGGAAAGACATAGAAATAATTTTCACAGGGGAAGATATTCAGATGATCATAAAGACACATGAAGAAATACTCTAAGTCACTGGTAATAATAAGAGATATACAAATCAAAACCACAATGAGATACCATCTCACTTCAGTAGCAATGGCAAAGTTTAACAGGACAGCAAGTAATAACTGTTGGAGAAGGATGTGGTGAGATAGGAAGTCTTATACATTGCTGTTGGGATTGTGAAACGGTACAATGTGAAAGCAGTTTGGTGTTTCCTCAAAAAGTTGAACATAGAAATTTCATATCTGCTTGGAATATACCCCAAGATAATGAGAACTGAGGCACAAACAGATAGCTATACACCATTTTTTTCATAACAGCATTATTCACCATCATAAGAACATGGAAACAGTCCATATGTCCAACCACAGTTGAATCGATTGGAAAAGTATAGTACACTCACATGATGGAATACTACATAGCACTTAGGAGCAATGACTTTGTAAAATACTACCTAACTCGGGAGGGATTGGAGTGCATTATGCTAAATGAAATAACTCAGTCCCATAAGGGCAAATATAGTGTAAGATTATTATTGTGGAATGTGTCTGATGTATGAGGATCCAAGTGGGGGCAGGGGAGAGTAGAGCAATGAAGATTGGCAGGGGTAGGGTGGTTAATCGTAGGGTCCCACAATTTGATGGGTGGAGGGAGGAATGAATAAAGGAAATGGGAAATATCCAGTGTGGAAAACAATGTAAATGAACTTTGTGAGTAAACCAGTACAAAATAAAAATTTTATTTTACATAAACCAAAAAAATAAAATCACAAATTATATGAATGAAATACAATGTATAAAAATATTTTATGCAAACCAATAAAAAATCTTTGAGAAAAGAAGATGGAGGGAGATCTTAGAGTCATTGTACCAAAAAGAATTGGCTTACACAGAAAATGTCATGAAATAGCATAAGATCAAGAAGAAATAACGATGCGAGATGAAATTGAAGCTGCTCTAAAGGAATTGGCAGAGAGTAAGGGCCTAGGGGTTGATGGAATTCCAATTGGCATATTTCAACCCTGGATGTGTTCACCAGGTTGTGCCAAGAAATCTGCAGGACAGGTCCCTGGCAAACTGCCTAAGAGATCCATATTTATTCCCATTCCCAAAAAAGTCAATCCAACAGAATTTGAAAATTATCGAACAATATCACTAACATCCCACACAAGCAAAATCTTGCTCAAGGTTATCCCAAAAGAACTCAAATAGTACATCAACAGAGAACTGCCAGAAATACAGGCTAGGTTTAGAAGAGGCTATGGCCATAGGAATGTCACTGCCAATGTCATATAGATTTTGGCTGAAAGCAGAGAGAATGTCTATTTATGTTTTATTGTTATGTTATTATGTTTTATGTTACAGAAGAATGTCTATTTATGTTTTAGTGACTGTGAAAAGTCATCTGACCATGTAGATCATAACAAATAGTGGCTAACATTGATAATCACACAGAACATTTGATTGGGTTTATGCAAACAAGTATCTAGACCAGAAGTTGTTGTCCAACCAGAGAAAGTGGATATTGCATGGCTCAAAATCAAGAAAAGAATATGCTCTTCCTTTTCACCTTTTAAATCTACATGCAGAACAGATCATTCGGGAAGCTGATCTCTATGAAGAAAAGTGTGACATCAGAATTGGAGGAAGACTCCTCACGTGGTATCTTCAATTCCTCATGGACTTGCAGAAGGTCACCTTTCTCCTTTCAAGAATTAACCTTGGCAATAGCATAGTTTCTGTGTTAGTTTCCTATTGTTTCTGTAACCTGAACACAAATTTATTTTCTTATTGTAAAAGCGGTCAAAAGTTTTTAAAAAAAGTCTCACTGGGCTAAAACCAAGCTGTTAGGGGGCTATATTTCTTCTGGAGACTTGGTGGGAGAACCTTTCCATGTCTTTTCCAATTTCTAGAGAGTACCCACCAGGCTCTGGAACTCTATTTTCCCTTTTCTGAGCCACAATTTTTGCATTTTCACACCAAATCTCTCTCTGATTGACTTTTTCGTCTTTTCTACATATAAGGATTCCTGTGACTGAACATACCAGGATTATCCAGCATAAACTGCTTGGTAACTTTAATTCCCCTTTAGCATATAAATGAACATAGGCACAAATAATGAACTTTAAGATGTAGATTTTTTTCCCCTCTCTTTTTTTTTTTTACTTTATACTGGTTTACAAACAAAGTTCATAAAATTTGTATACATTGTTTTCCACACCGGATTTTTCCCCTTTCATTTACCCATCTCTCCCGCCACCCATCAAATTGTGCATCCCTATGATTAAGCCTCTCCCCCTCTGGAATCCTTGTACTCATTCTACAATGGTCTTATACGTATTTGTTCTTATGAGACTGAGTTATTTCACTTAGCATAATGCTCTCCAGTCTCTCTCATGTTAGATAGTAATTTACAAAATCATTATTTCTGCATGCTGCATAGTATTCCGTTGTGTGAATGCACCATAATTTCTCAACCCACTCCATTGTGGCTGGGCATCTGGGTTATTTCCATGTTCTTGCTATGGTGAGTAACACTGCTATGTACATTGGGATGCAGACATTTTTAAGAGACCATTACACCACTTTGTCAGCCACAGTCACAAGTCTGCTCAGATTCAAGGTGAAGAAACATGCTAGGTTCTGATGAGTGACTACGTGAAAGAACAAATTGGCCAGCTCTATGCCATCCTAACAACCCTTGCTATGTTTGATCCCAATGTTGCAGTCAGTGTGTCAATCCATTTCTTTGAGTATGTCTGCTTTTTTGACAACCCTCTACCTTCAGTAAGATGGATTAACACAGTGGCTACAATAATGAGCTTGAGCACAAAAGAGATTGTGATGATAATATATGTGTTGTTATAAGTAGTAGTCAAATCAACGGCACCTGATATCACTTTACCATGGGAACTCTGGTGACCTAGTTGTGCTATTAACTCAAAGGTGACACCTCTGTGATGGTTCAAATCCATCAGCTATGTCTTGGTCTCTGGTCTCTGAAAAGCCACTGGGGGATCAGCCTTTAAGTTCAGAATCAATGTCAATGGGTCAGTCTTCTGAGGTCTACTTTATTAAGCATGGTGGTGATCTTCCCCATGGACTAGTTCCTCCTGATTACATGCCCAAAGTGCATGAGACAGAGTCTTAGTATGCTCATGTCTGAGGAACATTCTGGTTATATTTCTTTCAAAAGAGATGTGATTATTCTTCTGGCAGTTTATGGTATATTCAATGTTCTTCATCAATACCATAACTTAAAGTCATCAATTCTTCTTTGTTCTTCCTTACTCAATGTCAAGTTTTTGCATCTATATGAGGGGATTGTAAATGTCATGGCTTGTGTCAAGGTCACCTTAATCCTCAAAGTGATATGGTTGCTTTTTAATGCAGTTAAGAGGCCTTTTGCCGCAGCTTTGCTCCAATACATTATGCCATTTGATTTCTTGGGTGTGGATTCATGCAAAATGAACTCCTTATGAGCTGCGATACGCTCGAGCCCATTGTCACAGTCACTATGTCAATCTATCCTGTTGAAGAGCTTCCTCTCTCTGACTCTCCACCTTTCCCAACATTCTGTATTTCTCCAAGGACTGGCCACTTCTAAGAACCTGCCTAAAATGTGTGCTCCTCTAAGATCCCCCCTGCTTGCACTTCCTCTCACACCGGCTTGTTACTTCTTTTGGTTACTCATGGATTATTAGGTGAGCCTTCTAAAGTAGGTGATTCTTAACTGCTTCTAAAAAATTGCTTTTGACTGTGTAACTGTATTCTTCTTGTAAGTTAGAATGATACAACAATTTCAAAAACTGAGCTGATTGAAAAAAGAAAAGTCTAACAGCATCTGAGTTATCCAAGAACACACATTAGTAGAGCTTTTACCTTTGGGGTGAGGGGCACTTTTTTCTTCTTCTTCTTTTCACCAGAGGAAGCAGCTTTTTTTGGTGAGTTAACTCCAGAAATAAAAAAAGGCTATCCACATTCACTTATCTCCCAGCTCTCCAGAATCTAACATTGCTCCAGTTGGGAGAAGGCTCTAACTTCTTGATTTTCCAACGTTCATGTCTTTCTTTTTTCTGTGTAACTTAGAAAATATCCTTGCCATCAAATTGAAAACAATTCATAACTGACCCGCATCAGATTTGCACAGGCTGTAAAGTCACTCAGAAGGAGCGTGTCCATCTTTCTCCCATGGAGCAACTGGTAAATTCAAACTGAGTGCCTTTGGGTTGACAGCTCAGCTTCCTACTGACTAGGCTATGAGAGCGACCTATATAATTTATCAGCTCTGTAATAAAAGGGGTTTTTTTGTTGTTGTTTAGGTGTTTTGTTGTTTTGCTTTTTGTTGTGTTTTTTTTTTTTCAGCAGTGTAGCTACTTAGTAACAATGAGGAGTGGAGGAGGACAGGGAAGCAGTTTCTGGAATAGGAAAACTGACACACAGAAAACAGAAACTAGTCTATCAAAGCTCTCTCTGTCTTACTTCGGTGCCTTGATATGTCATTGGTTTCATTTCTTTTTAAGCTGAATCACGCCCTTCTGAATCAGTTTCAGGATTTCTACTGCTAGTCATCAACCCAGCTGTAGAGTCATGAGATGAGCTACTATGATTGAGGCTATTGTTAGGTTCCATTGAGTCAAATCAAACTCAATGTGACCCTATGAACAACAGATCTGAGCCCTGTCCTATCCTGTATCATATCACTCTCATCATCTCTGATACACTTGAGCCCATTACTGCAGTCACTTTGACAATCCTTCTCATTAAAGATCTTTCTCTCTTTCACTGACCCTCCTTCTCTCCAAGCATGATGTCTCTTTCCAAGAAATAATCTGTCCCAGTAGCATGCTCCTAAGGAACTATGGTGGTCTAGTGCTAAGGAGTAGTGCTGTCAATACAAAGTATGCTGTTCCAATCCACCAGCTATACCACAAAAGAAAGATGAACAATCTCATGTGCAGTTTACTGCTATTGAAAATCTGCTAGAGGGTCAGCTATGAGTCACTTCCAACTCAGTAGTACTCAACAAAAATAAGCAACATGCCTAAAGTATGTAAGATGAAGTTTTGCCATTCTTGTCTCCAAGGAGAATTCTGACTACATTCCCCCCAAGACATACCTATTTGTTGTTTTGGCAGTTAATGGGCTATCCAGTACAGTTCTCCAGCACCACAGTTCAAATGCATCAATTCTTCTGTAATCAATATTCCTCAGATGAGCAGCAAGTGATTGAAGAGACCATAGACTGAATCTGGTGTACCTTAGTCTTCCAACTGATATCATTGCTCCTCAGTAATTTGGAGAGATCCTTGACAGTGAACTTGCCCAGTGCAATACATCCCCTGATCTCCTGACTACTGGTAACAAATGTGTTGATTGTTGATACAATTAAGATGAATTTGTTAAAAACTTCAATCTTTCATATTTACCATCACTCTGTTGTTATGTGCCGTTGAGTCGCTTGCGACTCATAGCGACCCTATGTACAACAGCCCTAAATTCTGCTCTGTCCTGTGCCAATCGCACTGTCTCTGACACTCCCATCCCAATTATCCCAGTCACTGAATCAATCCACCTCATAGAGAGCCTTCCTCACCTGCGCTGTCCCTCCACCCTCCCAAGCATGATGTCCTTCTCCAAGGACCAGTCTTGCCTCACACTATGTCCAAAGTATGTTAGATGGAGCCTCAGAATCCTTGCCTCCAAGGAGCCACCCGGTTTGACCCTTTCCAGGACAAATCTGTTTGTTTTCCTAGCAGTCCATGGTATTCTCAATACTCTTCTCCAGCACCACAGCTCAAAGGCATCAATTCTCCTTCTATCCTCCTTGGTCATTGTCCAACTCTCTGATGCATAACAAGTGATTGAGAAGACCATGGCCTGTATCAGATGCACCTTAGTCTCCAGAGAGACACCATTGCTCTTCAGCACTTTGGAGAAGTCCCTAACAGCAGACTTTCCCATGGCAGTGCACCTTTTAATTTCCTGGCTGCTGGTGCCAAGAGTGTTGACTGTGGGTCATGAAAACGTTTGTCTTCTTGATGTTGAGATGCAATCCCCGTTGAAGGATTTAGTCTTTTCTCATTTGCAGCAAGCACTTTAAGTCCTCCTCACTTTTAGCAAGCAAGGCTGTGTCATCTACATAGCACAGGTTGTTGATAAGTCTTCCTCCAATTCTGATGCCACATTCTTCTTCCAGCTTCTCAAATGATTTGCTTAGCATAAAGATGAAATAGGTATTGAGAAAGGCTACAACTCTGACACCAAACTTTCCTGATTTAAAACCACACAGTGTTTTCTTTATCTGTTTAGACAATAGCTCCTTGATTTAGAAATAGTATGAACTTACTGGTCAGGCCTGTTTTGCCATTCCTGTACATGTTTTCTGTCTTTCCATCCAAGTTAGGAACTGTCATTTCTGGAGCTATAGTGGACAAGTGAGATGGTGGGGATGGCACAGGATAGGACAAGGTCCATATTTGTTGTGTATAGGGTTACTCTGAGTCATAGGTAACTCGATGGCACCTAATAACAACAGTGGATCTGTGATGTGCTGTTGTTATGTGCCATCCAGTCAGAACTGAATTATAGCTGACTTTTTTTTGAAGGTGAAAGTAAAGGCATCTTATTAGAAAACATACATCCCAGAGAGCAAGAGAGACCATTTCTCTGAAAGCAAAATAAAAAAGACATTGTGCAAAGTGTGCCATGTACCAATATAGGCAGCTCGTTTCCTTGTCTGAGCATGCTTCCAGGATTGAGTTTGGGCCAGTAGGATTATGTTGCAGTTCAAAATTCAGTGGGCAGTACTGACTATTGTTTTTTATATCCCTTGTACATCTAAAACACTAAACCAGGCAGCTTTAGCCTAATGATATTGTTTCCCTGGTTTTGGATGGATTCTCTTGGTCTTGGCCACTTCATTTGACCTCTGTCTTCCATTGGCTCCCAGCATGAGCTTCATTTGACTTTATCTCACCAATATCCAAGCTAACTTTTTTTTCTATCCAGTTTTGCCTCATTTATCTAGTTCTGACCTTAATAGGAACATTCTGGTTGCATTTCCTTCACCAGATTTTGAGAGGCTGTAAATTGCACAGCAGGAGATTGCCTATCTTTCTCTCTCAAAGAATCTGATGAATTCTGACTGCTTGTCTTTGGGTTGGTGTCACAATTCCTTAGCACTACCCTGAATATGTGATTGTTGTTGTTGTTCTTATTAGGTGTTGTTGAATCAAGTATGACGCATAGAGACCCTATAACAACAGATCTGAACCTCATCCTATCTTGTACCATTCTCATCATCTCTGACATACCTGAGTCATTTGCTGCAGACACTGTGTCAATCCATCTCATTGAGGATTTTCCTCTCTTTTGCTGACCCTCCATATTTCTAAGCAGATAGCTGCTTTAACAACATACCCAAAGTATGTGAGATAAAGCTTTGCCATGCTTGCCTCTAAGGAGCGCTCTAAGATATGTGATGTTGTTGTTATATACCATTGAGTCAACTATGACTCATAGAAACCCTATGAACAATGGTGTTGAAATAATGGTGTTGCCCTAGCCTGAGCCAACCAGATGTCTCAGACACACCTCACCAAATTGCCATAATCACTGTTCCAATCCATCTCATTCAGGTTCTTCCTCTTCCACTCTGACCCTTGACCCTTCCAGGCATAATTTCCTTCTTTAAGCACTGGTCCCTCCTGGCAACATGATCAAAGTATGTGAGATAGAGTTTCAAAATTCTTGCCTCGAAGGAACAAACTGGCTTCACTCTCTCCAAGACAGACTATTTGTACTCTTGGCAGTCCACAGTATGTTCAGTACTCTTCTCCAGCACCACAACTCAAAGGTATCAATTCTTCTTCTGTCATCCTTAGTCATTGACCAGATCGCTGATGTATAGCAAGTAATTGAGAAGACTATGGCCTGAATCAGGTCCACTTTAGTCCCTCAACTGACATTGTTGCTCCTAAGCATTCTGGAGAAATCCTTGATTGCAGGTTTTCCCAATGTAACTAATTTTTTCTTTCTTTTTTTGACTGCATCTTTTTTAAAAAAAAATTATTGTGATTTTAATGAACATGATCAGGAAAGTTGTATTTTCATTCACTCATTATTGCACATATTCCTCCCTATCCCCACCCTAGTTTACTTTTGTAAAAAAAATCATTCATTGTTACAAACTTTCCTTCCTCCCTTACCTCCCGCTGAAAGACCCTAAACTAGGGCTTGTCCCAGATCGGGCACGACCCCGAGCAACTCACACCAGATCCACTCATTGCAATCACAAGAGGCATTATTGACAAAGCTTCGGGACGAGCTGTATCTCACGCAGGAGACAGGGAAGTCGACCCCGAGCCCAAAAAGCAAGGGAATTTATACAAGGTCTAGGGGTTCTTTGGCGTGGAATTTGCTCATTGGCTCTTCGGAAAAGCAGAAGTTCAATTTTAGGTCAGTCAC
>NW_006399792.1:18829099-18830697 GCF_000299155.1 Elephantulus edwardii
AAGCTTATTTATAATACAAGGCCCAACTAGAAACAATGTAAACAAGAGTATTAAAGGACCTATAAGGGTGGATACAAAAGTAGTTAACCATGGGGACTTATAAAATAAGTTCTTGAACCATGTTTGCTGAGATTCTCGGTCTCGTTTTCTTTTGTCTAACCTTTCCCTTAACTTTTGCATGTAGTCTTCTATTACTCCTGAATGGTCAATATAAAAGCAACATTCTTCTTTTAGTGTGGCACAGAGACCCCCGTCTTTGAGGAATAATAAGTCTAGTCCTCTTCTATTCTGTAAGCTTACCTCAGATAAGGAGGTCAGGGATTCTTTTAGCCGAGTAGTTGATGACTCTAAAGCCCGAAGATCCTCATCTATGGCTGTTTTTAACTCATGGTATTGTTGTTGCCCGTAGACAAGTGCTGAAGTCCCTGTACCTATTCCTGCAGCTATTCCTCCTACTCCTAATAAGACTGCTAGGGTCACAGTAATAGGTTCTCTGCGAAAACGGCGCTCAGGTGCATGATCAAATTCATTAACAAATTCATCATCAGGGTGATAGTAAACTCGGGGCATCAGATAAATTAATACACGGTAATCAGAGGTAGAACTAAAAACAGCTAAAGAGACACATGGCGTTAATCCAGTATTGCAGGCCCACCAATATTCGGTATTGGGAACTAAGTATCACTTGGAGGGGGGGACTTGGGTAGTGGTATTACATAATGAGTGGAGATTTCCAGGAGGGTTCCCGATACAGGTTCCAGTTCCTGAAACTTCAGTTAGAGTTAACTTTGTCTCAGTATCCCAGGTGCAGTTATTATGTTCAATGGAGCTTTTATATGTTCCTGCCACTGTGATACCTTCATAGTAAGGCGGGTTGGTGGCTAAACACAACTAAGAAGAATCAGTAATTTGGGGGTTGGTATTGTTTAGGGCACTAAAAGCCCCTTTAATTAGATTGAGGAGATGGTCTCTTATAGAGGCGGGTTGTTTTTTTAACTCCTTTGGTGGTGTGGGAGTTAAGATGGGTTGGCTCTGGGGTGGGACAGGAGGCGATTTCTTAGCTGGGGAGAGCCCCGCCAGCACAGGTTTAGGTCCTATTACTGTACTCTGTAGAGGACGATCAAACAGCTTTATCATAAATGCTAGCCCATTATCATAGTGTTCTTGGTAAGGTCTGATTCCCCAGCAATATCCTGACTGCCATTGACGGGCCTTTTCCCCAGGATCTGTGAAAGAGATATTTAGGGGGTGACACCAATTATTACGTGCAGCTCTTGCTTGTTTAACAGAATTCTGATTTCTCGGGTTAACTCGAGAGTGATTAGCTGTTACAATTATGAAATCCCAAGAGGAGGAAGGTATCCAGTAAGTATTCCCAGTTGTTTCACATTTCCAGCTTCGGCAATAGAAATCACTCTGTCCCCTGCACATATGAGTTAGCCCTCGTGTATTCAGGTCGTGCCCTGGACAGACGTAGAAAGTGAACCATCTTAGGTTCCCTCTCTGTCTCTGATTTCCACAACCTGCTCACCCTCCGAGGAGGGCAGAGGCTAGAAGGCCTTGAGCGTCATGGGGAGTGGGCCATGAGGGAGCAGTGG
>NW_006399792.1:18831970-18832452 GCF_000299155.1 Elephantulus edwardii
TAGTGTATTTGTTTTACATACTCCCTACCTTCTTTCTGA
This sequence comes from Elephantulus edwardii, assembly GCF_000299155.1. Taxonomy (NCBI): domain Eukaryota; kingdom Metazoa; phylum Chordata; class Mammalia; order Macroscelidea; family Macroscelididae; genus Elephantulus; species Elephantulus edwardii. The sequence continues at coordinate 18,832,010 of NW_006399792.1, forward strand.
GGGAGAACTTTTTTGTTCTCTTGGTCTATTATAGCTCCTTCTGAGTTCTTATTGGTCAATCCTAGGCAAGACAGTCCTTGTTCATCTTCTTCAGAATACTGAAAACTAATATCGGACGTTGGGGGCCACCAGAGTTCACAGATGTTGGTAGCTAATGTTGGGATTCTCTCTGCTACTGACTTGGCGGCTTCGTCCGCCATCCGGTTCCCTTTAGCTATGACATCTTGACTTCGCTGGTGTCCTGGACAGTGCATGATAGCTACTTTCTTTGGCAGGTGTATAGCATCTAACAGTTCTAGGATTTCTTTTTTGTCTTTGACTTCTTTCCTTTCTGAGGTAAGAAGGCCTCGCTGCCGTTAAATGGCCCCATGGATATGGGCTGTGGTGAAAACATACCGACTATCTGTATAGATATTTATAGCCTTTCCTGCTGCTAGTTTCAA
>NW_006399792.1:18834520-18841918 GCF_000299155.1 Elephantulus edwardii
TTGTCTTTGCAGTATGCACACTGGTCTTTGTCCAACTGCAGTTTCTTTTCATATTGCTTTGATCCCTTAGTGCCCAGGTGCCCTGTCTGTCTAGACCCTGCTCTATCTCTTTCTTTTTCACTCACTACTGTGGCCAAGATTTTTGTCAAATTCCTCTCTTGACGGCGGTCTCACTGGTCCTCATGTTCCTCTCTTTCTTTCTTTTCTCTCTCTGCCTTCTCTTCCTGTCTCCCTCTTGTGATACACTTTCTCAGCTTCCTTCACTACATCCCTCAATGTAAAATCTTGTAACCCCTCTATGCGCTGTAATTTTTTCCTGATGTCTGGAGCAGACTGCCCAATGAAGGCCATAACTACTGCTGCTTTCTGTCCCTCTGACACGGGGTCAAAGGGAGTGTATCGCCTATAGGCATCCACTAGTCTTTCTAGGAACACGGAGGGGGGTTCAGTCGGTCCTTGAAGGACTTCTCTTACCTTGGCCAAATTAGTGGGACGTCTTGCAGCCCCTCTGAGACCCACTACAAGAGCCCGGCGGTAGGCAGATAGCTGCTCCCTACCTTCAGCAGTGTTATAATCCCAGTTGGCACAAACGTGAGGAAATCCCGCATTCATGGCCGCAGGAGTCTGGACTGGTTGTCCTGAAGCATCTCGGACGTTTTTCCTGGCTTCCGTCTGAATTCTCTCTCACTCCTCAGTAGTGACGAGGACCTGGAAAAGTTGTTGGCAATCGTCCCAGGTAGGTTGGTGAGAGAACATGAGGGACTCAATTAGTTCAATAAGCCCTGTGGGGTTATCTGAAAAGGAAGGATGGTTAGTCTTCCAATTATAGAGGTCAGCAGAGGGAAAAGGCCAGTTCTGGAGGGGTTGGAGTTGTCCTGGCTCTGGGGGCCCTCCATACGCTCGTAAGGGGAGAGCCACAGTGGAATCTGGGCTTTCTAGACCCCTCCAACTGTGAGTTCCTCGTGCTGGTCCCTGGGGGGCACTTGTAGGGATGGTGGGGCTGGGATCAACCTGGCCCTGATATGGGGGAGGATTGTAGTGCATCTCAGGCCACTCAGGTGGATTGTCAATCTCGGGACAAATTTTGGGTGGTGCTGATGGTGCAGCTTCTGGGGCCAGAGGAACTCTGGACTCAGAAGTTCGGGTTTTGGGGGCTAATGTGCGTGGAGGGGTGGTATGTTTCTTCAAAACCCAAGGTTTTACCCATGGCAGTGGATTCTGCACTAAATCTTGCTACACGATGATGTATGGCTGTTGGTCAGGATGCGCGGTTGGTCCTTCCTGGAAAACAAGATCTTTAACTGCCAAAATGATTGTTAGGTCTAATGCTCCCTCTGGTGGCCAACTGACTCCCAGTGTGGGCCACTCAGAGTAAGAGAAGGTTTGCCAAGGTCCTTTTGTAATGTTAACATAGAGATTATTAGCCCTGGTTCTTACTTCAGAAAAATGTCCTAAAGTCAAAGATAGGGGGTTCGTCACTGTCTCTCCCATATTAGTAGCCCACAGAATACAGCAGACACTCACAAGAAATACAAGACACACAAGAAGCTCTCTTCGTGACAACCAATTGGAAGCTGCTTCAGACAGGAGAGCCCTCCGGGCCCTTCCTCTCTGGCAGGACACTCTAAGTCCCTCAGACGGACCAGAGACTATTAAACCTCTGGATCCGTATTCCACCCAAAGGGACGTCTCCCCAGGGCTGTGACTTGAGGTTCTCAGGCACGTCTGCCCACCACAGTCGTCCAGCCCTCGCGGGTGCATGACAGCCACAAACGGAAAGCAAGCTGAAAATAAAACAGACTTATGAACACACAGGTTTGGCGGCGCCGCACAGACAAAGGAATTTTAGAGGATCCTCTTACCTCCAAGTGGCTGACTGGTGGGTTGCAGGAGTGGTCGCTCAATCCCGGACGACCCCCAAATGAAAGACCCCAATCTAGGGCTTTTCCCAGATCGGGCACGACCCCGAGAAACTCACACCAGATCCACTCACTGCAATCACAAGAGGCTTTATTGACGAAGCTTTGGGATGACTTGTAGCTCACATAGGAGACAGGGAAGTCGATACCGAGCAGAAAAAGCAAGGGATTTTATACAGGATCTAGGGGTTCTTTGGGGTGGAATTTGCTCATGGGCTCTTCAGAAAAGCAGAAGTTCAATTTTAGGTCAGTCACCTGTTGATGTTAGTTAAGATATGGTTTTTTCCAGTAATTGTTTGTTCAGCTTGTGGTCAGTCCAGTAACTGCTTGTTCAGTTTGTGGTCAGCTAGTTCCTGGAATATAAACGTTCACATAAGATCAAAGGTATAGATTCTTACAATACTTGGGTGTGGGGACATTGTTTAAAAAATTTTCCTTTCACCGCCACCCCTCTCCTAGTCCACTTTGCAAAGCATCTCTTATTCTGGACTCTTTTCATACAAATAATGTCTAATAATATATCCCTTTAAAACAGTTTTTTCATCTTTCCAATACAGTGTTCATTATCTATCCCCTAATTTCCCCCCAACCCACCATACCAGTTCTGTTTTATAGCAGTGGAGTTATGTGGTATTTGTCTTTTGTGACTGAAATTTTCCAGGGTCATCCATATTGTGTAATATTTTATGAGTTCCTTGTTTTCAGTGCTGCATAGTATACCATTGTGTGAATACACCATAGTTTTTCCTATCCATTCATTTGTTGGTGGACACTTGGGTTGCTTCCATATTTTTTCTATTGTCAGTAATGTAGCAATAAACATGAATGTGTATATATCTGTTTGAGTGGTAGTTCAAGTTTCCTTAGGGTCTCTTCCTAGCAACTGATTTGCTCAAGCAAGACCCACACCTCACACTATACACAAAAATCAACTCCAGAAGGCTCAAGGACCTAGAAGTAAAACCAAGGACTATAAATTTTATCAGAGAAAAGCTTGGAAAAACTCTAAAAGTCCTGATCCACAATATGAAGTCTTCCAAACATCTTGAAAAACCTACACCAGACAAAGAATAAAATAGATGAATGAGACCATCTAAGAATCAAATCCCTATGCACATCAAAAACATCTCCAGTAGTGTAACTCATCTTTTGACTTCTTGATTGCTGGTGCCAAGAATGTTGATTATTTTGTCTAAGCAAGATGAAATCATTAACAACCTCAATCTTTTCTCCATCTCTCATGGCCTATTGGCCAAATGGTGAGGATCTTTGCTTTTATGATGTTGACAGGTACATTATTTGATGTAGCACTGGAGACTGAGCCTTCCTCAGAAATGAAAAAAAAATATGAAGAAAAGGTGCAACAGTCATTAATTAATAAATGGAACATGGAAGGTACAATGTATGAATGGAGGAAAAAATTGGACATTATTAAAAAAGAAATGGAAAGCATAAATATTGGCATACTAGGCATTGGCGAGATGAGCTGGATTGTCATGGGCCACTTTGAATCAGACAATAATATGATCACTATGCTGGAAATGAAAAAGTGAAGAAAAACAAAGTTGCAGTCACAGTCAGAAAGACCATTTCTAGATCCATCCTGAAGTACAATGTACTAGCCATACACATACAAGGAAGACATGTTAATACCAGTATCATTCAAATATATAAACCACCAACTAAAGCCAAAGGGGAGGAAACAGATGTCTTTCAACTTTTGCATTCTGAAATCAATCTAACACCCAACCAAGATCTGATAATAATAATTTGTAATGGGAACACGAAACTTGGAAACAAGAAAAATGAACCTGTTGGAAAATATGGACTTTATGAACAGAAATAACATTGGAGAGAGAAAGATAGAATTCTGTACAATCAATAATTTATTCAAACACCTTTGAAAAAAAACACCATAAACAGCTACTGTATACATAGATCTAACCTGATGGACTGCAGAGGAATCAGATTGATTACATTTTTGGAAAGAATCTTTGGAGAAGTTTATTATCAGCTGTAAAAACTGGCCAGTTGCTGACTGTGAAACAGACCATCGACTACTCATGTGCAAGCTCAAATTGAAGCTAAAGAAAATTAAAACAAATCTACAAAAACCAAAATATTGCCTTGAGTTTTTTAAACATGAATTTTAAAACCATCTCAAGGTGTGAGGTTTTGAACACTAATGAATGAAGACCGAATGAGCTGTGGGATATGTGATTGGAATGTTATACTCAGATTTGAGGAAATTATGGAAGTAATATAATTTTTCAAACCACAGATGTCCTCCCTATCGTTACTCGTGGTGAGTGCCCTGGTTTGGCTTTTCTTGGCTGAACACAGAATTGAACTGAATGGGAGACAATAGAAGATTAGCTACGGATGAATTCCCTCCATTTTGGCCTGGTTATGACCTGTTCAAAAAACAATCCTGGAGCAAAAACAATCACTGCTAAAAAACATGTGGTTGAGATGAAAAGCGAGTAGATACAAGGGAAAAGTGAAAGCAAAGATAATTTTATTAGGAAAAAAAATATTCCTCATGGAGTGAGAAAGGACACTTCTCTGAAGTAAAGATGTGGACAAAGACACTGGGTCATGGGAGCCATGTCTTAATATAGCTGCTTGGTTCCACATTTTGGTCTGCTACCAGGCTTGCATCTGAGCAGTTCTAGTCAGTTGTTTTTAACATAACTCCTGCACCTAAAACACTAATCAGGTACTTCTGGAGGCAGCCTCTACTACACATGTCAGAACTAAACAATCGAGATCCAATGTTATTGGTTCCCTGGTTCTCATTGGGTAGGGCTTAGTCTTAGTCTTAGTCACTTCCCTGGATTTCTGACTTCTATTGGCTCACATATATCCCTAGGCATTCTTTATCTCATTGGTATATCCCTCAATACTCTTTCTACCCAGCCTCCTTCCACACCTGACCCACGCAATAATTGTTGTTTATGTTGTTATATGTCACTGAGTCATTTGTGACTCATAGCGACCCTATGTACAAGAGCCCTAAAGGCCATTCTCTCCTGTGCCAAGCTCGCTGTCTCAACACATTCATTCCCACCACTCCACTCACAGAATCGATCCATCTCATCAAGGGTCTTCCTCTCCTGCGCTGTCCCTCCACTCTCTCAAACATAATGTCCCTCTCCAAGGACCAGTCCCTCCTTGCAACATGCCCAAAGTATGTCAGACTAAGCTTCAGAATCCTTGACTCCCGGGAACATTCTGGCTTCACCCTCTCCAGGATGAACCTGTTTGTTCTCCTAGCAGTCTATGGTATATTCAACAGTCTTCTCCAGCACCACAACTCAAAAGCATCAATTCTCTGTCATCCCTATTCACTGTCCAACTCTCCAATGCTTAGCATGTAATTGCAAAGACTATAGCCTGGATCAGGCACACCTTAGTCTCCAGCCTGACGTCATTGCACTTCAGTACTCTTGAGAGGTCCCTCACAGCTGACTTTCCCAATGCAATTCATCTCCTGATTTCCTGGATGCTGTTACCAAGAGTGTTGACTGTGGAACCAAGTAAACGAAAACTGTTAACTATCTCAATCTCTTCACCATCCATACTGATGCTGCCAATTGGTCCAGTGGTGAGAATCTTTGTTTTCTTGATACTGAGCTTCAATCCATATTGAAGACTGCAGTCCTTGACCTTCTGCAGCAAGCCCTTCAGGTCCTCCTCAGTTTCAGCGAGCAGGGTTGTGTCATCTGCATAACGCAGGTTGTTGATGATTCTTCCACCCATCCTGATGCCACATTCCTCCTCGTACAGCCCAGCATCTGGGATAATCTGTTCTGTATCCAGATTGAAAAGGTATGGAGACAAAATACATCGCTGACGGACCCCTTTCTTGATTTTGAACCATCTAATATCTCCCTGCTCTGTTCTGACGACTGCCTCTTGGTCCAAGTACAGGTTTCACATTAGGACGATCAAATGTTCTGGGATTCCCATTCTTCTCAGAGTCAGCCATAGCTTCTTGTGATCCACACAGACAAAACCCTTTGCATAGTCAGTGAAGCACAGATAGACATTCTTTTGGTATTTTTTGCTTTCTGCCAAGATCCATCTTACATTAGCTATAATATCCCTAATACCGCTACCTCTTCTAAATTCAGCCTGCACATCTGGCAGTTCTCTGTTGGCATATTGTTCCAAATGTTTTTGTATAATTTTCAGCAATAATTATGACCATAATACCTGTGACTTCATTTGGAGCCAGTCATTGTCTTCATTCTTGTTGGTTCCAACTCAATGGTACATATACCATTGAGCATATACACAGCATATACAGTTCCATTGTACCAATACTCTATATTCTATTGTAGTAAGACTTTAGAAATAATCGTACTATATAAAAATATTTGTAATTTATGTGTGGGGTTTGGTGTTTATTTGTTACTTCATTTCCTCTTGTATGCATTGTAAGAGTTTCTCTAAGCATATACCTAGAGATAGATCTTCCAGGTCTCAGAACATACATATCTTCAACATGACTGGATAGTAACACTCAGTTGGTTTTTAAATAAATTAATCACAAATCCTTTCCCCAGCAACACTCTGTAGGAACTTCTGTTTGTGACACATTCTCATCAACAGATATTACCTGTTTGCTCAAGAACCAGCACAAAGACCATAATTTCATATTCCTGTATCCTCCTCTTTGTACAGTGCTGAATACAGAACACAGGCTCAATAAAGATTTTCTGATTGTTTAATCTGGGGGACTACATTTACCCTATAAAGTGCAAAAGAATTGTGCTTACATGTAAAACATACAGTGATTTTCACCTAATGGAGAAAGGTTTGTGTCTATTCTCAAATATGTAGAAACAATACATCCCAAGAAATATATAAATATATATCCCTCGCTTATAAGACAAAAATTGAGAACCATTAAAAAACTAATCCTTTTTCACTTACAAAAAGATATTCTGAAATTGCTGTACCTTACACATACATGTTTGGATGTTTATAGTGTATATGTATGGTGGCACCCATGCATGTTTATTTATGGTTGTGTGCATCTTCTTAGATATTTGCATTTGCAAATAAAATGAATTTTAAAGTACTGACATTTGCAAAGTTTTCCAGGGGCTCAGAAGGAGGTGAAGAGAGTGAATAAATGGAACATGGAACCTTTTTAGGACAGTGAAACTATTTTATATGATACTATGATGGACAGGTGATATTAGCATTTATCAAAGCCTGTAATTCCGAATAACACAGAATGAATAGATAGTAAACTATAGATTTTAGTTAATAATAGTATCAATATTGGTTTAGTTATAACATATAAACTACATGATTGCAAGATGATAATGGGTGCAATAAACATGGGTGTGCATATATCTGCTTGGGTGTCAGTTCACAATAGCAAGGAGTTGGAAACAACCTAAGTGCCCATCAACAAATGAATGGCTAGAGAAGCTGTGGCATATTCGCACAATGGAATACTATG
>NW_006399792.1:18842778-18853421 GCF_000299155.1 Elephantulus edwardii
AAGGAGATTAATCAGAACTGACTTTGACAAGCACTGTGGCAATTGGACAATTAAAACAGACATGGGGGGGGGAAAGAAGAACGAACTGGGGATGAGGGTGGAGAAAACAATGCAACAATGAATGAATGAAAACCCAAAATCTCTGTAAATGTTCATTAAAACTAATAAAACTTAATTTTAAAAAATGGTAATGGGAAGAGAAATATGGCTGGGGGAAAAGAGGTATACTGAAATTCTGTACTTTCTGGGTTGACCTTGACCTTGAAATTACTGTAAAAGAGAAAGTCCCGTAAACTGAAACAAACCACCACATTATCATTTAAACATAAGAATCACTTCAAAAGCTCATTCTTAACCCATTTTTAGAGGTCTTAAATTGTCAATTAGGTTACAAATCCAAGCAAACACATAGTTTAAAGTCAGTTCTAAAATGTTTTCTTTAATATGTGCTTTTCTAAGCAGAACAGGGCTACAGTTAATTACTTAAAACTCAAAGTTTATCTTTTCTCTGTCAATTTAAAATGAGTTTTCAAAATATAAACTCTTATTCATTTGTCAAGTTAATTTTGAGACAAGCATGAAGACTTAAATCTAAAGATAGAGGGTTTTGTATAATTGCGAAATTTTCAAAATCGTAAAGGTAAAACACTATTAATGCAAAACAGGAGTGAGAGAAAGAACTTTTTCGAGCTAAGTAATTTTTATTCAAAATTGCAATGGCCACTTAAGTATAGTATTTTTTAAAATAAACAAATGCATTTATTCTTTATGGAATTTGTCTTTTAATATGGCTTTTCTAACATTATTTGAATGTGGATGACTAACCAAGTGGATGGCTATGCTAATGGGGCACGTTGGCTTATCCACAAGGGGATTGGCTATTTTCAGCAAGGGGTGTGGCCAGACTCAACAATTTACAAGGGACTAGTCTTGCTAATAAATTCAATCACTTTTTCCACAGAGATTATATTTTTCCCTGCAAGTGAAGAAAGAAAAGACTTTCCCTATTCCGGGGGCGGGGGGGGGGGAGCAGAAAAATGTAGAACACCCTTTGAGACAGCAGCAGCAACCATGGCCAAACTAGAGACCTGACATGAGATCGTGATGTGAGATGAGACCTTGAGGCGGAAGTTAATATTGGAAAGACTGAAAACTTTGTTGGACAGCTGGGGAAGGGAAGCCAATATGGGCAGGACTGAGAACTTCGGGACAGTGGCCTGGAGCCATAAAACTTAAGGCTGAGGTGCCTAGGTACACATTTTGGGAGCTATCTTGACTTTATTCTGCTATTATTCTCGATTATAACCTTTTGATTGCCCTAATATGATTCTGTTTGGTCTGTGAGCAATTACATCAGATTTTGATTGAACCCAGAAAAGCAGTAAGACTGGGGTCTGGATGAATAGAAAGAGATATAGGAGTGCCTGACCTCGTGGGAACTTGTTTTGTGTCATTAATGCTGTTAATAGGGACAGTTACTCTTTGTGAAGTTAGGAGAGATTAAATATGGCTGTTTCCACATGGCCCTTGCTCTTTTTACATCGTCTAATAATGAGATTGATTGATTCAGTGACTAGGCTAATGGAGGTAGATGTGTCAGAGACAATGAGACTCGTGTAGTATAGAGCAGGCTTTAGGGCTGTTGTACATAGGGTCACTATGAGTCAAAGGTGACTCGACAGCACATAAGAACAACAATAAATTTTGAGGAAGAAAAGCAATGCTTTTTAAATATCTCAATTAAAAAACTTAAGAATATTTTTCCATGAGTAAGAGAGGAAATAAAATTACAAAAGTAGCAGAAAATGCATGTTTCTAAATATATGTTTCTAATATTATACTGAGCTCTGATGGTCTAGTGGCAAGAAGCAGTGCTGCAATCCCGAAGGCACACAGTTTGAGGCCACCAGCTGCTCTGCGGGAGAAGGATGGGCAAATTCCTCCCTCGAGAATAACTGCTTCTGAAAACCCATCAGAGGATCAGCAATGGGTTGGTTCTGACTCTATGGTACACTACCATAATACTATACTGGGATCTCTGGTGGCTTAAGTAAGGAGTTGCTTGGCCAACCCAAAAGTACACAAGTCCAAATCTAACAGATGTTTCATGAGAGAAAGATGGTCAGTCTCCTCCTGTGTTATTTGCTGCCTCTGAAAATCTTCTGGAGAGTCAACTATGAGATGGTTCTGAATCCACAGCACCAATAAAATACTATACTTCAATTACTCTGTGTGGATTTGTTAACTAAAATATCACAGGTAGTTATTCACATCAATCTTCTGGAGACAGACCTATTTCCGAAAGACTAGTCATTGAAAACCCTCTAGAGCAGTCTCTACTCTGAGATACATGACGGTGCCATGAATAGGAATAAAACTCACCTGGTTAGGTTTGTTTTCCTTTTAAATTCACATTGGCAGCATTTCATTCATCTACTTAACTTTATTAATAAAAAATGAAGTGGATGGGTTGTGTAGGGCCAAAAAAATAAGAATAATTATAAAATCTAGTTTTCAATTTGTAATGCACAAACTTAGAGTAAATCTACAAGAACTATGAACATAAATGGCTTGAGTTGTCTAACAGATGAAAGGCCCTAGAACCTAGAGCCAGCATCCTTGGCTTTGAGTACTGGTCCTGACACCTACTCGCTGATTGATCTTTCTATGCTTCCCTGCCCACATTTGAAAAAATAGGATAATCACTTCCTACTACTTCACAGGACTGTCAAGGAAGATTGAATGAAAGAATGTACATAAATTGAAATAGTAAATCAGTCACAGCATTCAAAACAAATGCTAAGAATCATCATCATCATAATTATCTTGGATTCAAATTCCAGCTGATTCAAATTCAATTTCCTTACCAGAAAATAGTCATTTTAGGAAGATTAAACCACCCATACTTATAAAGAGCTTAAGCGTAGGGCATGATATAAGGGTTGGGTAAGGCAAGTATTTCTTGTTGCCACTTCTATTAGCTTTATCAACTGAAAGAGGAATTGCTTTGAGTTGTTCTTCCAGTACTAGTAGATGATACAGAACTGCATCAAGGATACAGTTATTAAACTGTATTAAATGATCAAGGACTTCAAGAGAGGTCAGTTTGGAGCGAATACAAACTACGGCAAAGAAAAAAGAATCTTTTTCCTGTTCTGATTTAACTAGCCAGTACGAACGCTGAACCTTGTCCTTCTTAGGTAGGCAAACAAACCAGTCTAGACACAACTTACATAAGCAAATTGTCACACACCAAGATTATTGTTGCAAAGTCCAAGGATCAACATAAGTATATGTGATGTTAGGTGCCATCAAGTCAGTTCTAGTTCATATTATCCCCAGCGACAACAGAACAAAACCCTGCTCAGGACCTGCACTGTCCTCACATTTGTTGTTGTGCCAGAGTCCATTGCTGCTATAGTTGTGTCTATGCAACTCTTTGAAGATCTTCTTTTTGTATATCATAATCATAAAATTTTTTCAGTAGTGAATATATTCTTGTTTATTTTCCATAAGAACACATCAAAAATTACTCCCCCCCCCTCGCTTAGTATTTAAACTGCCTTGTTCTTATAAATCTGTGCTATATGTCTTCTTATTGCCCATTTCTATAGGTTTGGCTGCTTCCACCAAGTTGTCTTCTTTCCTTGTTGTTCTGATAGATGAACAAAACGGGTTATGGTTATGGATTGAATTTGTTGTTGTTAAGAACTGCTGAGTCAGAACTGACTTATAGCTGACCCTCTAGCTGGTTTTCAGATGCAGTAAATAGAAGTGGAAAATATTATCCATCTTTCTCCCATGGCATAGCTTGTGGATTTGAACTGTGTGCCTTTGGGCTGGCCAAACAACTCCTGAGACACCAGAGCTCCATAGGATTGAATTAAGCCTCCCAAAATTATGAGCTGTAAGTCCTAAACTCAATGCCTGTGGTTATAATCCTATTGAAAATTTTGTTTTTATTTTAAACAAGAAGTTTATTTAAATAACAAGACACTTGACTTGAAGGGAAAACTATCTAGGATTCATTTCTTTTAGAGTAATTTACCCCTACTTAAAGACAGATTGCCCTACATGTAACAGCTACGTACAAAAAAGTTATAAAATTGTCCTTGGTTTTACAATGATAAATGAAAAACATTAAAATTCTCCAGTCAAACAAGGTATGTAAGGATTTTTTATGTCTTTTTTTGTTAAACAGTGAGAACAATATAACTTATTGGAATATAAAGATAAGAGCTGAATGAGCATGCCACTTAGGGAGACAGGGGGTATTTTCACAGAACCAGTATTTTCTCCCATGCCATCTCCACTAGATGTTGGTCAAAACATATCATTGGCTGTTCAGTTTATAAAAAAAACAAACAAAACAAACCTGCAATATGCATGTGCACATGTACCAGTTACTTTATGTACAATAAAAGAATAGGGAGGGGGAAATGAAAGAAGAGAGAAAACTAGGCTGTAGTAGTCAGGATGTGCTGGAACCCAATTGTGGTTTTCTAATTGAGAATGTATTCTTGGTCTGCAGGAACAGAGTTCTGGAGTAAAACAGCAGGCTCCTCTGTGATTATTTTAGAAGACACCTCCTGTCTGCTGCTGGAACTCATCAATTTTATCTTCATCCTCCATTTCCAATTGTGCAGGTGTCCGTCAAATCAGAATCTGATCTGCCTCATTGACAAACCCTGTCGTTCACAATAAGCTTTCATTAGTTTACTGAGGTATGCCTCTTAATCTTAAACTGCACCACAGAACCATCCTGCCCCGTTACCTTCAAATTAATATGATCGTTGTTCTCAGTCTTGACTCCTTCCTTGGGTTTCTCGTCGGCCATGGCGAGCGCCGGAGTCTCCTCAGCAGCCGCTTCACAAAAGAGGTTACCAGGCCGCACCGAATCTGAGCGCCTGAAGATTTTTTTAATGTTAATAAATCCAGATTGGAGTAGGGTGCATCTTGCGTCAATCTCTTTTGCAATCAAAAAGATATAAAATAGAGAAAATATGAAAGAATAGAAATGCAAAGTCACCAGAAGATTGCTCAGGAGCAGAAGCTCAGAAGAGATGAGAACATTCTTTCAGAGCTAACAGAGACAGAGAACACTGCTCTAGAGCTGATGCTCTGAATTCAGACTTCCAGACCCCTTAATGTAAGATTCTCGCTATAATTCATAGTTGACCCAACAGCACCTAACAACAACAACAAATGTAAGATTATTACAAATGACTGGAGCAGTATATTGACAGAGAACTGCCAGAAATTCTAGCTTGAATCAGAACAGTCTGTGGAACAAGATCTATAATGATAGCTAATGGCATATGCTGAACGCAGAGAATACCAGAAAGATGTTTACTTGGGTTTTACTGACTATGCAGTCTCTGGATAATTATAAGTTATGGATAACATTGAGATGAGTGGGAATCTCAGAAAATTTAATTTTTCTCATATGCAACCTGTGCAAGAACCAAGAAGCAGTAGTTTGAGTGGAAAAAGAGGATACTGCAAGGTTTAAAATCAGGAAAGCTGTGCATTAGGATGGTATCCTTTCAATATACTTATTTGGTCAGTATGCTGAGAAAATTAGAAGCTATATTATATAAAAAAGAACGTGACATTACATTGGAGGAAGACTCATCAACAACGTGTGTTATGTAGATGATACAGCTTTGTTATTGAAAGTGAAGAAGACTTGAAGAATTCAATAAAGAAAATCAGACTATAGCCATTAGGATGTAGTACATCTCAACAAAAATTAAACAAAAAGTTCTGACCACTGGTCCAGTAAACAAACTCTTGACAAGTGGAGAAGAGATTGAAGTTGTAAATAACCTTCATGTACTTGGATCCTCAATCAACACCCCTGGAAACAACAGGAAAAGGATCAAGCATATTGTATAGAACAAATCACTGTAACGTTTCTTTAAAGTGCTAAAGGTCCAAGACTAGGTCTGTTCTGGAGAGGGTGAAGCCAAGTTTCTCCTTGGAGGCAAGGAATTTGAAGCTCTATCTCACATATTTTGGGCATGTGGCTAGGAGGGACTGGTCCTTGGAGAAGATTATGATGCTTGGAAGGGTGGAGGGACGGCGCAGGAGAGGAAGACCCTGGATGAGATGGTCTGACATGATGGGGCGATGAGATTAGGTGTGTTGGAGTCAGTGAGACTGACTCAAGATAGGGCAGGGTTCAGAGTTGTTGTACACAGGGTCTCTATAAGTCATAGGCTACTCAATGACACATAACAACAACAACAACAAAGAGCCAAGATGTCAGTTTCAAAATGGAAATGTGCCTGACCCAAGCGTTGGTATTTTCAACTGCTTCATATATATGTAAAACTCATATAATGAAGAAGGAACACAAAAGAGGAATTGATCCTTAAATAGTGGTGTTGGTGAAGAATATTGAATATACTGCAGACTGCTGAAATAACAAGCAAATCAGTGTTAAAAAAAAGTGCAGCCAAGATGTTCTTTAGAGCAAGGATAGTAAGATTTTATTTTACATACTTCAGACATATTATCTAGAAAGACTAGTCCCCAGAAAAGGACAGTATACTTGGAAAAGTAGAAGATCAACAAAGAAAGGAAGACCCTCACGAGATGTGTTGGCACAGTGACTGCAACAATGGGCTTAAAAGTGGCACCAGATTGGGCAGGGTTTGGATTTGTTTTACATAGTGTAGTTAAAGTCAGAGTTAGCTGACCATGCCTAAGGCCAAAAATACTAACAACAACAAATTATAAGAAGATAAATTGGTTTGTTAAAATAATTTTTTATATTTCTATTATAGTTACCAGGTAACTAATAAGACAGTTGTCATTAAAAAAGTCATATTCTACTTCCCACAGGTTTCTTCCACTTTTCCCTACTGCCCTTGAGGTCAGACATATCCAAGATGTTTACAACCTAAATTTATATTTACAACGTGCCAGAGAAACCAGCTATGTGGGGCAACTCTGACTCCATATTATGTCAATCCTGTATGTGATTAGATTGAAACAATAAACTGACACAAATAAAACGTTAGAGTTATATAGTGTGTGTCATAGATAATGGCAGTAATGTAAACTATGCTTTGTTGTTTTATTTCTCCACAAATATATAGCACTGTGTATTCTCAGAAGACACTGAATCATGGTAACATCTGATCTTATCCTAACCAGTTGCACAAGTTCTGGGAATCAAATGCCAGTTCATCTGTTAATGTAACTGAGTAAAGAAATCACTAAGTTTCAGCAAATTTAAAATATTTGTATGACACTATTTCAGACCAAAAATTGTACATTCTTTCTTATGTGAGTTTGAGTTTGTTGTGGTAATCAACTAGATTCTGTCTGAAAAAGATGTTAGTGTGATTCATGTACTTTGCCTCACTCTTGACAAGTCACGATTTTTTTTTTCTCAGTCTGAGGTCTAGGAATATCATTAGAGTATTAAATAAAAAACAACTTGAACTTGACTGAAACCATCCAATCAGAATCAACTAATAGAAGACCCTTAATTGGATTTGCAAGACAGTAAATTACATGCAAGAAGATTGTCCATCTTTCTCCCATCAAGTCAATGGTGGATTCAAACCATCATCTTTGGTTAGTAGTACAGCTTGCTATGGGTTATGCCATGAGAATTCCCCTCTGAACTTAAAGGGTCACTATCTTCTGAGAGATGCGACTTAGATACTTGCCTAAGATTTTCCTCACACATTCCCACATTATTCCCCCATCCCAAGGTTAGTTTAAATGTTTCTGGGTTCATCTTGTTCCCATACTGGCTCAGGATAGGGCGGGTTTCAGAGCTATTATACATAGGATCACTATGAGTCATTGCAACTTAATGGCACATAACAACAAACAACATTACTCCCATAGTAACCCACAATCTGCTGTCCAAGTGATCATTTGAACTGCTTCTTGTTGTTGTTGTTGTTGTTGTTAGCTGCCACTGAGGAGACTATGACTCATAGTGACCCTGTGAACAACAGATCTAAACCTAACCCTAACCTACACCATCCTCACACCTTTGATCTACTCAAATCCATTGTTATAGTCACTGTGTAGTGAGTGCCATTATCACATAATTTTGTGATTAACTTTTTTCTTGTATCTTCCCCTAAATAATGGCAGATAATAATTCTAAATTATTCACCTTGGAAAGTCCATTTCCCATCATATTTCCAGGAAAATACAGCTGTTCAATATTTATTAAATGAATTTAGGAAACTTCTCTGTGCAAAGGTAAGAAAGGAAAAAGAAAAGATTTAATACTAGGTCAGTGGTTCTTCAATATTTAAATCTCAGGAGTCCTTTACACAGTGGTATACTGGTAAGCCATTAAAAGAAGTAGCTGTAGCTTATAGCATTTGCTGATTTATGTTATTTAAATACTTCCCCTGTGGACAATTTCAAGCTGCCAACCTGTTGTTACTTGGCTCTTGCAAGCCACTATAAACTAGCTCTAGCACATTTCTGCCTTTATACTCTAAAATATTACTGAGAACCTCAAAGATCTGTACAGATTGTATCTCTCACTATTTGCATCGTTACAATTTACAACTAAGAATTCTTAAAATATTTTTATTTAAAAACTCATTGCTGTTGAGTCAGAACTGATTCATAGCTGACCCTCCAGTGGAATTCTAAGACTGTAAATTGCATGAGAGAATGATACCTGTTTTTTTCCTAAGAAGCCACTGGTGGATTTGAATCACCAGAAAGATGTGGCTTTGGGGTACAACCTCCCTACACACTACCCCCCCCAGAACTTTCTATTTATTGTATAACAATAATGAATCCACTACATAAAGTATATCTTTTCTAAAAAATAAACAAAAAATAGCTACAAGAAGGAGCTTATTTTTATATTTTGCAAATTTCTTTGATGGTTGAATTAATAGATGATAACTGGGTTAGCATATTTACTTTAGCATCACTCTGTCGTAATACGTTGTTTTGCTTTAGTGTATTAAGAAAAATCTGGCCTCTGGTTTGTTATTGGAAAACAGGAGACCATGTGTTCTTTTATTTCTTTCAGATACTTGTTATGAATTGTAGAAAGGTATTCTAGATCTTTCCTTGTCAAAATAAAAATTCACTGACCATAGGCAACAATGTCAAAAGGTGATTTGAGAAATCACACCCTTCTCAGAATCTTACTTGATGCCTCATGCTTTTCACTCCATGCAAGCCTGCCATCCCCACACATATATACCCATATCCCAAGGACGTCCCTTCACTTTTGTCTGAACAAACCTGTTTTCTAATGGTCATTTTCTTTAAGACAGCTGGTAAACTGTTGTACGGCTTCGTGGTCTGATATTGCTGGCCATTACAAATAGGTATATGTTTGCCAGATATAATTTCTTATTTCAGAAGGGTGGGTCTCATGGTAGCAGATGCCTAAGACCTGTTTCTTTTAAAAGGCTAATTTAAGGGAGGCAATCCATCAGTACACCATTGACAATGCAAACCATTTCTCTAAAATGTGGGGCAGACCTTTCTCTCTGTTTCCACTCCAAACTGGCAGTCTTACATTTTCCAGACCCAGTTTGTAACAACTGTCTCTGTGTTTTTACAGCAAAGCCATCACTCTTGTGTTAAGCATAGTCAATAACATCATAAAACAGAGACACATTGCAAAATTCTAAGGAGTCTACATTTGTGCAACACTTTGCCATACTCTGAAGAAATTATAAATTCAGTCTTTACTGAGTACTAAGGGAATTTTCAAAGATAAAAGCTTTCTAAAATTTGCAAACTTCAAGTGAAAACTGATTTTCATTTGTTTTAGGAAACAGTAGTGTTTAAATTAATTTTACATACATAGTTAGCTCTATTTTCCACTCCCTTTTCATCTAAGAGGCTGAAAATCATCCTAGTAACTGACCTACTTAATTTAAAATTCTGTCTGGAACTATGGGACAGTAACCAACAAGATTGTATGAGATTATAAAATATTCTGCTCAACCATGCAGTTCACTCTGTCAGCTGTAAAATCAGAAGACCTTAGGCTTTTCTTTTTCTTATCTCCCACACACAAAAAAGCAGGATGTCTTAGTGATTAGGCTATGGGCTCTGTAACCAGATTTTTCAGGTTTAAATCATTCTCCAGTTAATAAAAGACTTTAGGAAAGTTGCTTAAGCTGTCTGTGCTCCAGTTTTCTCGCTTCTGAAGTGGAAATAATAATATTATCTACCCAAACAGTTACTAAACAAGTTGGTATTGCATAGCTCATAGTAGATTACCAGGTTTTCATTTCAAAGTGCCTCTGGACAGATTCAAATCTCCAATCTTTTGGTTAGCAGTTGAGTATATTAACATTTTGCACCACTTATCCAAGAATTTGAGTATAGAGTGCTCTATAGAGTTTCTGTTATTAAGACACAAACAAGACAAAGACAGACAAGTTATCCTGGGATGCAGGAAAGCAAACAGCGAGTGGGACACTGAAGGTGTTCTATTGAATCACACCTTTTAAGATTCTGAACACTAAAACCACTATGAGATATCATCTCACCCCAGTCAAAATAGCAAAATTTAACAGAACAGCAAGTAACAAATGCTGGCGAGGTTGTGGAGAAACTGGAACCCTGATTCACTGTTGGTGGGAGTGTAAAATGGTGCAACCCCTGTGGAAAGCAGTATG
>NW_006399792.1:18854496-18873166 GCF_000299155.1 Elephantulus edwardii
TCTTAAAATGCAAAAGGTCATTATTGGAACAGGTGTACATTTTCAAATTAAGAAGTTTAAAGATTGGTTCTGGGATTTGGTTCTGACCTATTGATCAGACTATTTTGAAATAGAATATACTTATATTCTATTTGGTTCTGATCTAGAAAGGTGGTCAGCAACAATTTCGGGATTATTGATATTGATTAATGATTATTAAGGACATGCTTAGGCAAGCAATTGGCCCTCCTAAGACAATTGTAGGAAGCTCTTGCAGGCAAGTGGGTCAAGAGTTACAGTGTCAAACCAAAGGCAGGTGATTCAAATCCACACGTTACTCCAAGGGAGAAAGATAGGCAATCTCCTTGTATGTAACTTACAGTCTCTGGAAATCTGTGGGAAGGTCAATTATGAGTTGATCTCAACTCAACAGCAATAAATTTGTGCTTGAGGCCAATTGTAATCTGCTTTCAACTGCACTGTTCCTAAGGGCAAAGTTTACATGGCTGATTGATAGTTAGGAAAAAAACCAAACCAACCCCACAAACGGCACCTGCGTTTATGCCAGGAATCAGAATACAGCTTGATTCTTACTTCCCAGATTCTAGCCTTTCACAAGTCAAATGCTTCTGATTTTAAACTCTCATCTAATCCTTCCTCTGATCAGGAATTTAATTAAAAATCCTTTGATCACACTTATGTTGGTGTGTTTTCTTCTGCATGGACTGGTAGATGGTTCCTCTAAATGGCTGCTTGTTCAGGACAGGCTTTTTTAAAGACCCCAGACATTGTTCTTTTAGTGATCAGACACCTTATAACTAACTTCTTCATGTTCCACTGTCTTCAGGGATTGGTTGTTTTATGAGGGAACGAATAGAGGAAGGCCACACTGAAAGAACTACTTGCCTGTAGTTCAAGTATAGTTCTCCAAGCAGTAGCTCAAGTCCATTTATAGAATGGACTGTGATTGCCCATCTTTCTCCTTTGGAGCAACTGGCAGATTCAAACCATTTGCCTCTGGGTTGACAATTCTGCTCTTTAAGCACTAAGCCACCAGCGCTTCCTACAATTATCCTAGGAAGGGATGATTATTGCCTAGGCACGTCCTCTGTGATTTCCATAAGTCGTAGTCTGACCACCATGTAGGTCAGAACCAAACAGAATCTAAATTTTTTCTCTTTCTTGAATATATCTTATCTACATGTATTCACCTGGGGTCTCTGATGGTATATACCTTAGGGAGTTGTGCTTCTAAGCTAAAGGCTGCACTTCTCAGATAAACAATTTCCTCCCCTGTGATTTATGGCCACAGAAAATTCACTGAAGGGTTAGTTATGACTCAGTTCTGACTCAGTAGCAAAGAATTTTAGTTTTGAGGGGCTTGGGGCTTGGTGGTTGTTTTTGTTTCTGTGGCATTTTTATTAGTTTTGCTAGTGTAGTCCATAGGGAGTGGTGCTCCTAACTCAAGGGTTACACTTCACTGACAATTGAAACCCACCAGCTGGGCAAGCTACTCTTGTCATTGACAGCCTCAGAAACTCACCGAAGCTTCAGCTATGAGTTTGTTCTAACTCCACAGCAACAAGATTAACTGAGTCTCCTAAACTGAGAAAATTTATTTCTGTTCTTTCAAGCCACCCACTTGCATTATTTCGTACAGCAGCACTAGGAAACGATGACAGTAACCTTAACTGTTGAGATGCACGGCTTAATGGCGCATTGCTCTTCAGCAAAACTTATATAAAGAGAAGATTGGAAGAGCTGAGAACAGATATGATTCCAGATGAATTAGTCCTTGGTCCCCTTAGATGAGAAATGATGTGAACTCTCTCTCAGGAATCTCCAGTGAGATGGCCTCATTAATAACATAAGGTCAATTTTCTGAAGAAGGTCACAGCTGTGCGTTATTAACCAAGGTGCTCATAGCAGCTAAACTATAACTGACAACCAGGAAAGGGCAACAACAGTGCTAACTAAACAGATCTTCATTGTTCTTCAGTTATGATTCTGTAACATGTGATGAGAGAGTGCTGGCAGCCTAGTGGTAAAGAGTTGAGCTGCCAACCCAAAGACGCAGTTCAAATCCATGAGCTCCTCCACATGGGAAAGATGGACAGTCTCCTCCCGTACCATTTACTGCCTCTGAAAACCCACTCTAGGATCAGCTATGAGTCAGTTCCAAATTGACAATTGTTGCTGTTACATGTTGTTGAGTTGCCTGCGACTCATAGCAACCCTATGTACAAGAGCCATAAACCCTGCTCTGTCCTGTGCCAATTTCACTGTCTCCGACACACCTACCCCTATTACCCCAGTCACTGAATCAATCCAGCTCATCGAGGCTCTTTCCCCCCTGCACTGCCCTCCACCTTCCCAAGCATGATGTCCTTTTCCAAGGACTGGTTCCTCCTTGCAATATGTACAAAGTATGTCAGACAAAGCCTCAGAATCCCTGCCTCCAAGGAGCAGCCTGGTTTAACCCTCTCCAGGATAAATCTGTTTGTTTTCTTGGCAGTCCATGGTACATTCCATGCTCTTCTCCAGCACCACAGTTCAAAGGCATCAATTTTCCTTCTATACTCCCTAGTCGTTGTCCAGCTCTCCGATGCTTAGCATGTGATTGCAAAGACCATGGCCTGTATCAGGCGCACCTTAGTCTCCAGACTGACACCACTGTTCTTGAGTACTTTGGAGAGGTCCCTAACAGCAGACTTTCCCATCACAATACGTCTTTTAATTTCCTGGCTACTGGTGCCGAGAGTGTTGAATGTGGAACCAAGCAAACTAAAGCTGTGTACAATCTCAATCTCTTCCCCATCCATCCTGATGCTGCCAATTGGCCCAGTGGTGAGAATGTTTGTCTTCTTGATGTTGAACCTCATGAATCCATATTGAAGGCTGCACTTCTTGACCCCCTGCAGCAAGAGCTTCAGGTCCTCTTCAGTTTCAGCAAGTAAGATTGTGTCATCTGCATAACGCAGATTGTTGGTGAATTTTCCACCAATCCTGATGCCATACTTCTCCTTATACAGCCCAAACTCCTCAATAATCTGTTCTGCACATAGGTTGAAAAGGTATGGGGATAGGACACATCCCTGGTATACACCCTTTCCAATTTTGAACCAAGCAGTGTTTCTTTGCTCTGTTCTGACAAATGCCTCCTGGTCCAAGTATAGGTTTCACAAGCACAATCAAGTGTTCTGGGATTCCCATTCTGCTCAGAGTCAGCCACAGTTTGTATCAAACAATAATATACAATGGCAGGAACTTCCTTTTCTGCATTATTTGTAACCCTAATATTTTTTTACAGCATCTAGCACATGATAGGTTTTACAGAAATTATTTTATTAGTTTGAACTCTGTGACAGCCTATATTAAATTTCAATGTGATTTCTTCTTTTTTAATTGAGATTTTAATTAAAGTTTATAAAGAACTTGGATTTCCATTCATTCATTGTTACACATTTTTCCTTCTTGCCCCCCCCCCCGCCTACCCCCAGTTCCCTTTTTTCACTGGGAAAAAAGTTCTTTCATTGTTATCCTGCCTCCCCACCCCCAGACCACTTTACTATGCAGCTCTTATTCTGGACTCCTATCAAGTTAATAATGCCTAATCATATATTCCTTTTATACAATTCTGTCCTTCATCTGTTTGAATGCTGTGTAAATTATTTATCCCCTCTTTTCTTAGTTTTCTCCCAACCCCCATGTGTCAGTCCTGTTTTATAACAGTGGCACTATGCAGTATTTGTCTTTTTGTGACTGAGATATTTCTTAAAGCCCCCAAAACTCAAATTCATTGCCATCGAGTTAGAACTGACTCACAGCTGACTGTCCAGCAGATTTCTGAGATTTCATAAAAGTGTCATCTAAATTCAGATTTTACTTTGTAATTTTGCAAAATAGCCTCCTAAGACAGTAACCTTTACTGTTGTTTTAAGTTGTGACTTTTCCTTCTTGCTTTGTGTCACTACCTCTGCTCTTGACAACTTATGTTCTCTCAATATCACTTACAGGAGAGGAAGGAAATGTGGTCTTGCGGTCTGTCAGAACAGAAGCTTGAGAACTCAAGGATCCCAACCTTACTGCTCTCTTATTGGCTGGCCAAATGTAGTTACTGAAACTTTCACAGTCTCCAGTTTTGTGAAAGAATCATACTTCCTTAAATGGTCTATTTTTCTTAAATGGTTGTATCTTTCATTATTTTTCTATTTAGATTTAAAGTTTCTTTAAGCATATAGTATGAGAAATATCTAAAGCATTTTCTTGCTGGAGAGAACAGTTCATAACTTCTGATATTTACAGAATATATTTGGAAGCAGGAGTGGTATTCACTTCATAAACAACGTGCCTTCAGAAACTATGAATTTTGAGAAATGATGATAGCTATAGAAAGGCTTCAGGTCTTTTGTTCATAGGGTCACTATAAGACATGTTTGACTCGATGGCAATTAACAACAGCAACAACATTTGGAACCATGTGGCTGTTAATATGTACCATCAAGTTGGAACTGACTCATAGCTGACCCTCCAGCGGGTTTTCAGAGGCAGTAAAACTCTACCTATTTCCTGTGGAACAGCTGGGGATTTGAATTATGTGCCTTCAGGGTGGCCATGCAGCTCCTTAACACTAAGCCACAAGAGGAAACCTTAGAATCTTGAAATGCTGGGCTTAGTACACTGCTGTGTATAAGTTCAAAGAACTAAGGATTCATCTTTGTTTAGCTCCTACATTGGGTATGGACAAACTGGCCTCATTTTGTAAGTACGTATTTACATAGAGTCTAGGCACAGCAAATAAAATCATGACTAGGAGTAGGGAGGATATTTGAATCCCTCTGAAGGCCTCTTTAAAGCTCCTTTAGGATGTCATTGAACCTTCTCTCAGACCTAGAAAAGCCACCTGGTAACCATTTTCTCCCTGTCTAAAATCATCTGTCTGTGCATGCTCACAGAGCTAGGGATTGGATCATATCCAAGAAAGGTTTTTATTTCCAGATGGGTAGACATATGTTATCCAGAACATGAGATTATGTGACTGAAGGCATGGAACCATTGAAATGGGAAGATGAGGATTAAATAAGGAAAGACCAAAGATCTTGTTGCATGGGCTATGTAAACCCAAGTACTTGAATGGAATTCATAGCCTAATTAAAATGTTTGCTCCTAAATTACAGCTAGATTAAGTTATGAGTTAATAAATGCTTTAACAACCACAAATTATGCCAGGTATATTTAACTCATGAATAACTGGCCCCCTTGAAGCTAAGGTAAGAATTAATGAAAAGGTAGGAGGAAGTTGAGAAACTATCTAAGAAGAGAATTTTTGTTGTTGACTGTATACATCTATGTATGTGTTCACTATGAGTGTTAACAAATGAATCTGTGAAATAAGAGGAACAAGAAATTTCTCTGTAAGGTAGGGTGTGGGAGATGAGAATAAAGAAGCACAGGATACCTTGGAAAAAGACAAAAAGAAAGTTCATAGATCTCGAAAACAAAATCTTTAGTATCTTTTAAAAATTTTTAGGTTGATTATCTCTTCCCTTCTCAGAAACGAGGGAGAAATCAGAGTCCACATTTAGACAATTAGGCCCAAGCTTCATGACAACATCATAACAGGGACAGATAGAGAGCTCCACCTCCCCCATCTCTTGTATCAGGCAAGTCCAAATGGGAAATAGGTCTACAGGGAAGGTTAGTTTCTGATGACTTATCTTTTCTCAGGTATGAATTCTTAGCCAGTAAAGGATTTAGTTTCTTTCCATGTGTATTAAGCTGGGTTCTCTGGAGAAGCAAAAGCAATGAAGTATATAAGGGTGCGGGGGACAGCGAATCGAGGTAAAGCAGAATTTAAGTTATCAGCAGGTAGGATCTCAGGTTGCTGACTTTGGAGGCTACCAACTTCATAGACTGGCACAACCAAGGTTATTGTTGGGAAGCAAGATCATGGACAGCTGGCTGTGAAGACTGACAAGTTCATACTCAGCAAGAATGACAAGTCACTGGTTCAAGTTTGGAGACCATAAGCCAGATATCTTAATATTGTTGAGTAAACTAAGAGTGAGCCCATGAACAGCGGATCTAGGCCTTGTCCTGTCCTGCACTATCTTCATTGTTTCTGCCATGCTTAAGGCCATTGTTGTAATCATTATATCAACCTATCTAGTTGAAAGTCTTCCTTTCTTTGTCTGACAACTCAGTCTTTTCTCCAAGGATTGGTCCCTCCATGCCCAAAAGGACATGAGATGAAGTTTCACCATCCTTGTCTGTAAAGAACTCCCTAGTTGGACTTTCTACAAGACAGATTTGTTCTTTTGGAATTCAGTGGTATATTCAGTACTCTTCCCAGTACCCACAATTAAAAGACATTGATTCATTCTCTGTCATCTTTATTCATGGTCTAATTTTTAGATACAATCAAAAATACTATGGCTTGGATCATATGTACATACACATTCATCTTTTCATTTGGAAATGGATATTCTTGATTTTTAGCATTTTGGAGACAACAAATGTTCCCAAGGCAACATATCTGTTGATTTATTGATTGCTAGCCATCGTCTTCGCAATTACTTGCTATGTATCAGAAAGCTTGACAATGCCTAAGGATGACAGAAGGAGAATTTATGTCTTTGAGCTGTGGTGCTGGAGAAGAGTATTGACTATACCATGGGCTGTTAGGAGAACAAACAAGTTCATCCTAGAGAGGGTAAGACCAGGCTGCTCCTTGGAGGCAAGGATTCTGAAGCTATTTTGGACATGTTTCAAGGCGGGACCAATCCTTGGAGAGGGATGTCATGCTTGGGAGGATGTAGGGACAGCACAGGAGAGGAAGACCCTCTATGAGATGGATTGATTCAGTGACTGGGGTAGTGGGAGTAGGTGTGTCAGAGACAATAAGATTGGCACAGGATAGAGCAGGGCTTAAGGCTGTTGTACATAGGGTTGCTTTGGGTTGCAGGCATATAACAACAAACCACTATGAAGGCTGACTGTGGATCCTAGTAAAATTTTGTCATTGACAATTTCAATCTTTATCTATCGAGATGTTGCCTGTTGGTCCAGTGGTTAAGACTTTTGGGTTGGTTTTTTTATATTTTTCCATATTGAAGGTTTTTTCTTTCTTCAGTAAATGCTTCACGTATTCTTCACTTCTGCAAACAAGTTTGTGTCATTTGCATAACAGTTTGTTGATGAGTCTTCCTCAAATTCTTCCTCCAATGTCATATTCTTCTTCATGAAAAATATGACCGTGACACATCTTTCCTAGTTTTAACCATGCAGTCTCTCCTTGTTCTGTTTAAACAGCTACTTCTTGGTCTATGCACTAAGTCATAGTGAGTACTCTAGGAGTGTACTCCTAAAACACATGCTACTCATAACAAACATAAATGAGCACAATTAAGTATTCTAGAGTTCTCATTCTTCACAATGTTATCAATGGGTGCTAGTAGAAAAGAGACTCTAGAAAGAGAAGGAATTTACTGGTGTTTATTGCAATCTCCCCTCTTATTTCTTGGCATTCAAGGGGAATCCTAACCTCTCCTCAAATTAAGCTGGGGTCATGTAATGAGTTCTGGACAAAGGACTAAAGGTGAAAGTGATATTTGTCTCCTCTGGTCTATGGAAATTGAGAAAAACAAAACTCAATCCCATTAGCGTTAAATCAGTTCTCATGAATTATTACACAGTAGAACTGCACCACAGAGTCTTTTTAAGTGATAATGATTATAGAAGCAGACAGCTAGGCTTTTATTCTGTGGAAACCTTATGTAAGTTCAAAATGTCAGCCTTTAACTTAGTTGAGCACAAGCAATTGGTGCTAACCAGTTGACAGCAATTATGACTTTTCTAATCTCTTTTTATTATTTTTTTTCCTCCTGCTTCAGGCTCACAAAGTAGCTGTGAAATAAAAGCAACCTGGATTCCTAAACCACCCCTTGTAAGGGACCTGCCATGAAAAGCTGATAGATCTGTAGCACAATTCACAATTCATGTGTGAGACTTGCTGGAAGTTTTGGAATGGATATACAGTCACTATATCAAAAAGAATTGATCAATATTGAACCATTTCTAAAAATAGCATATGATCAAGGCTGAGGGTATTGAAGGAAGAAACCCAAGTAACACTAAAAGTATTAACAAAAATTAAAGACTTAGGAATTAATGATATGGTATTTCAGCAAAACAGATGCATGCATCCCTGGACATACTCACTTGTCTATGTAAAAAGCTGTGGAAGGCAGCTGGAAAGAGGCACTTCAAAGAGGTTCTTGACAGCAGATTTTCCCAGTGCAAGATATCTTTTGATTTCTTAAAACAATGTATTCAAACTTTGTCAATAAATTAGAATACAATGAAAAAAAAGATATCTTTTGATTTCTTGACTGCTACTATCATGGGTGTTGATTGCACATCTAAGTAAAATGAGATAATTGACAACTTCACTCTTCTCCATCTATCACAAGGTTGCCCTTTTGTTTCTGTGATGTTGAGGTATAATCCATACTGAAGGCTACAAGCTTTTGATCTTACTCAATAAGTGCTTGTTTTCTTCATATTCTGCAAGCAAGGTTGTGTCATCTGCATAATACCAGTTATTGATCCTGATGTCACATTCTTCTTCATACAGTCCAACTTCTTTGCTCAGCATACAGATTTTAAAAGTACGGAGAAAGCATTTACAACTCTGAGGAATAGCTTTCCTGATTTTAAAACATGCAGTATTCTGTTCAGACCATTGATTATTGTTCTATGTATAGTTTTTGCATTAGCACAAGTAAGTGTTTTTAGATTCCCATTCCTCTCAATGTTAGCTATAAATTGTTATTATCTATATTGTAAGAATAGAGCAAGGAAACACTGTATGGTTTAAACTCAAGAATGGGGTGTGTCAGGGATGTGTCCTTTCTCCATATCTTTTCAATCTACGTGCAGAAAAGATAACTCGAGAGGCTGTACTAAATGATGGAGAATGTGGCATCAAGTCTGGCTAATGACTTATCAACAATCTGTGCTATATAAATGATACAACCTTGCGCTTCAAATGCAGAAGACTTTTTGTTGCAGAAGGTCAAGGGTTGAAGTTTCCAATATGGATTGCATCTCAACATCAAGAAAACAAATATTCTCACCACTGGGCTAATTGGCGGAATCATGTAGATGGAGAAGAGACTGAGGCTATTAACAATTCCAGCTTGCTAGGGTCCACAATCAACACTTTTGGTACTAGCAGTCAGGAAATCTAAAAATAAAACAAACAAACAAAAAAACAACACAAAACACCCAACCCAAACTGGTTGCTTTTAAAAAAATTATTTTGTCAGAAAACTTTCCACAGTGCTAAAGAGCAATGATGTCAGTTTAGAGACTAAAGTGTACCTTCTCCAAAACATGGTCTTCTCAATTGCTTACTCTGCATCTAAGAGCTGGACAATGACTAAGGATGGCAGGAGAAGAATCAATGCCTTTGAGTTGTGGTACGGAAGAAGAATATTGAACATACCATGGACTGCCAAGAAAACAAATAGGTCTGTTTTGGAGAAGGTGAAACCAAGTTGCTCCTTGGAGGCAAGGATTTTGAAGCTCTGTCTCACCTACTTTGGTCATGTTGCAGAAGGGACCAGTCCTTGGGGAAGGACATACTTGGAAGAATGGAAGGTCATAGCAGGAGATGAAGACTCTGGATGAGATGAATTAACATAGTGATTGTGGCAATGGAGGCAGATATGTCAGAGATCGTGGGATTGTCTCCAGAGAGGGCAGGATTCAGAGCTATTGTTCTAAGAGTCCCTATGAACTGCAGTCGACTTTCGGCACATATCAACATATGGTCAAATGTCTTTGCATAGCCAACAGCACAAAATCATCTTTATGGTATTTTCTGCTCTCAACCAAGATCCATGTGATATTAGCAATGATATTCCTTATTTTATAGCCATTTTTAAATCTAGCTTGGATTTCCAGTGGGATACTTCAGATAGGATAGATTCTCAAGCACACTCGCAGGCCCTTTGACCTTCAGCCTTGTAACTTTAGATTAGTGTTATAAAACTCTCTTTTTATTGTTATTAGGTGTTGTTGAGTTGACTACAACTCATAGTGACTCTGAACAGATCTGAGCCTTGCTCTGTGTTGCCTTGATTGTTAGAGTCACCATGCCAATCAACCTCTCTGAGGATCTTCCTCTCTCATCACTGACTCTCCACCTTTCCAAGCATGATGCCCTCCTGACAATGTGTCCAAAGTAGGAAAGATAAAGTTTGATCATCTCTAAGAAACAGCCTGGTTGCATTTCCTACAAGGCAGACTTGTTCGTTTTTCTGACAGGTCCTGGAATATTTAATACTGTTTGCCACAATTCAAAGGCTTTGATTCTTCTTTGTTCTTCTTTATTCATTGTTCAACTTTCACTTGTATAAGAAGCAATTTATTGTTTTTCACACAAGACTGTTCCCTTTTCCTTTACAAGCTTTATGAATTTTGTAAGCAAATCAGTATTTAAAAACAAAACAAAACACACACACACACACACACACACACACACACACACACCACATACACACCACACACAAAAGAAGCAATTGAAAATACCATGGCTTGGAGTACGCAACCTATATGCAGAACAGATTATCCGGGAGGCTGGGCTCTCTGAGGAGAAATGTGGGGTCAAGATTGGTGGATGATTTATCAACAATCTGCGTTATGCAGATGACACAACTCTGCTTGCTGAAACTCAGGAGGACCTGAAGTGCTTGCTGCAGAGTGTCAAGGACTGCAGCCTACAATATGGATTGAGGCTCAATGTCAAGAAGACAAAGATTCTCACCACTGGACCAATTGGCAGCATCAGGATGGATGGTGAAGAGATTGAGATTGTACACAGCTTTAGTTTGCTTGGCTCCACAGTCAACAGTCTTGGCACCAGCAGCCAGGAAATTAAAAGGCGCATTGCCATGGGAAAGTCTACTGTTAGGGACCTCTCCAAAGTACTGAAGAGCAATGCTGTCTCTCTGGAGACTAAGGTGCGTCTGATACAGGCCATGGTCTTCGTAATCATTTGTTATGCATCAGAGAGTTGGACAATGACCAAGGAGGATAGAAGGAGAATTGATGCCTTTGAGCTGTGGTGCTGGAGAATATTGAGAATACCATGGACTGCTAGGAAAACAAACAAATTTGTCCTGGAAAGGGTTAAACCGGGTGGCTCCTTGGAGGCAAGGATTCGAGGCTCTATCTAACATACTTTGAACATGTTGTGAGGAGAGACCGGTCCTTGGAGAGGAACATCATGCTTGGGAGGGTGGAGGGACAGCGCAGGCGAGGAAGGCTCTCTATGAGGTGGATTGATTCAGTGACTGGGATAATTGGGATGGGAGTGTCAGAGACAGTGCGATTGGCATAGAACAGAGCAGAGTTTAGGGCTGTTTTACATAGGGTCGCTATGATTCGCAAGCGACTCGACGGCACATAACAACAACAACATCTTAGTATTTAAAGTGACATTCTTGCTGCTTAGCATTTTGGACAGGTCCTTGAAAGCAGATTTTCCCAATGTAATATGTCTTTTGATTTCTTGACTGCTTTTGCCATAAGTATCAATTGTGGTTAGAAGTAAAACTAAATCCTTTTCAACTGCAATCTTTTTGTCATTTATGTCAACCCAAAGTTATGAAATTTTAATCTATCAGTAGTTCTGTGGGAGAAAGATGGGCAATATTTTCCCCTACAGTTTGCTGCCTCTGAAGACCTATTGGAGGATCAGCTATGAGTCAGCTCTGACTCGATGGTACATAATATTGGTCCAATGGCGAGGATTTTTGCTTTCTTTTTATCGAGGTGTGCTTGTTGAAATTGAAGAGGACCTGAAGCACTTGCCTTCAATATGGATTGAAACTCAATATCAAGAAAACAAAAATTCTCACCACTTGGCCAATCAGTAGCATTATGATAGACAGTGATGAGACTGAGATCGTTAACGGCTTTAATTTGCTTAGCTCCACAATCAACACTCTTGGTTCAAGCAGCCAGGAAATAAAAAGACAAATTGCATTGGGAAAGTCTGCTGTCAGAGACCTCTCCAGAGTACTGAAAAGCAACGGCATCAGTCTGGAGATTAAGGTGAACCTGATCTGGGCCATGGTCTTCACAATTAATTGCTATGCATTAGAAAACTGGACAATGACTAGGGGTGATAGAAGGAGACTTGATGCCTTTGAGCTGTGGTGCTGGAGAAGAGTATTGAATATACCATGGACTGACAGAAGAACAAACAGTTTCGTCCTAGAGAAGGTGAAACCAGACTGCTCTTTGGAGGCAAGTATTCTAAGGCTTCATCAGGCATACTTTGGGGATGTTGCAAGGAGGAACCAGTCCTTGGAGAGGGACATCATGCTTGGAAGGGTGCAGGGACAGTGTAAGAAAGAAACATTTTGATTCAGGGACTCAGGTAATGAAGGTAGGTGTGTCTGAGACAATCAGGTTGGCACAGGATAGAGCAGAGTTCAGCATTATTGTACATATAGGGTAGCTATGAGTCTCAAGCCAACTTGACAGCGCATAACAACAACAACAACATGTTGAAGTGTAATTCGTATTGGAGATGTTAAATAGTCTTTAATCTTTCTCAGTAAATGCTTCAAGTCTTTCTTTTCTACAAGCCAGATCATATCATCTGCATAGGCTATTGGTGAGTCCTCCTTCAAACCTGAAACCACATTCATCTTCATATAGCCTAGCTTTTAAAATTATTTGCTCTGCATACAGATTGAATAGGCACGGAGAAGGGATTCAGCACTTATGCACACCTTTCTTGTCTTTAAATCTTTCATGATCATCATGTTCTGTTCAAATGACTGCTTTTTTTGGGCTATAAATAGATTTTGCATGAGCACAGTTAAGTGTTCTGGAACTCTTATTCTTCTATCTTTAATTTACACATAGGAAAAT
This sequence comes from Elephantulus edwardii, assembly GCF_000299155.1. Classification (NCBI taxonomy): domain Eukaryota; kingdom Metazoa; phylum Chordata; class Mammalia; order Macroscelidea; family Macroscelididae; genus Elephantulus; species Elephantulus edwardii. The sequence continues at coordinate 18,867,427 of NW_006399792.1, forward strand.
GTCTTTCTGTAATTGGCAAAACAGAAATAAACATTGTTCTGGTATTCTTTGTTTTTAGCCAGTATCCATCTGGTATCATCAGGATCCCTCATTTCACATGCTTTTCCAAACCCACCTTGAATTTCTAGCAGTTATTTCTTATTTTTTCCAGTCTTTCTTTCTTACTTGCTTCCTTTTTGATTTTTAGTAGCAGGGTAATGGGGAATAGGTATCTCGACACATTTTTGTGTGAGCACATAGAGGGGAATGTACATCAGCAATCTTGGTGATTTGCATATTGTCACTTCTCGGTAAATATTCTCTCACATCATCTGCATCTAGCCGTTTTTTGTTGACATAGAGTTGCAGCCATTTTTCAATAATCTTCATCATAATTTCATTTGTATGTGATATTAATGATATTATTTTACAATGTCCACAATCTGTTGGATCAATTTTTTTTTAGAATGGGAACAAGTATGTAACTCTTCCAGTCAGTTGACCAGGCAGCTATCGTCTATGTTTGTTAGCAGAGACTGGTGAGCATGTCCAGGGTTGTATCTGTTTCTTGAAATGCTTTAAGTTGTCTTCCATAAATTCCTGGGACCTTGTATTTTGCCAATATTTTCAGTGCAGTTTGGACTTCTTCCTTCAGTACTCTTGGTTCCTGATCTTGTACTACTTCCTGGAATGGTTCAGTGTCAGCCAACTCTTTTTGGTACAGTGACTCTGAGTATTCTTTCCATCTTCTTTGGATGCTTCCCTGCATCTTTCAAGATTTTGTCCCTAGAACCCTTCAGTATTGTAGCTAAACATTTGAATTTGTTCTTCAGTTCTTTCATCTTGAAACATGACGAGTTTACTCTTGCCTTTTTGTTTCTAACTGCAGCTCTTTGCACATTTCACAAATCATTAAAATGAAATGTGCAGAACATCTCTTAGTCCTGCTACTTATGGTATCTCCGCCTTAGTTCGCTAGCAGGCTTGGGTGAAGGCCCTTCGATCTGGCTTCATTGTATAGTAGTTGTTGGTCAGCTCTAACATCAGTCTCTGGTTCTCTACTGCTGCTGATGCTTTTGCCTAGGTCCCAGTGTAAGGTACACCAGAGTTTCTGGTTGAATGGATGTACACAGGACTCTCTGATTCTTCTTTCTTGCTCTTGTTGTTGTTAAGTGCCGTCGAGTCGTAGGTGACTCATAGTGACCCTATGAACCAAAGTCCTCAACACTTGTGTGACTTTCATCCTTTCTCCAGGCTCATGGGGTTTCCGGAGGCAAGCTATTTACAGAAGTGGATGCCACTCCTGCTTCCAAGATATGGCATTTTACCATTCCAGCATGCCCAAACGCTGGTAAACTCTGGGTCAGAGACCCCTAAGTCATATAGAAAGTCTGCTCTCTGGACACTTATGTGGGGCAAAAAGAAAACCACAAACACCCTTTCTTTGAGTTTCCAAAGCTATGAATCTTAAATGCCTATCATACCCCCAAGGAGTAGCTAATGGATTAGAAACACTAACCTTTTGGTTAACAGTATAACACGGAACCACCACAGCACAAAGTAGTTAATCAGTCCTATTTTCTTGGTTCCTTTACAACGATGAGTAACAAGTCTCAAAATTCCATAAGTAGAATTGTTATTGCTGTTGTTGTTGTTATGTGCCGTCGGGTTGCTTGTGACTTATACTGACCCTATATACAGCAGCTCTAAACTCTGCTCTGTCCTGTGCTAATCGCAATGTCTCCGATACACCCATCCTGATTACCTCAGTCACTGAGTCAATCCACCTCATAGAGGGCTTTTCCCTCCTGCGCTGTCCCTCCACTCTCCCAAGCATGATGTCCCTCTCCAAGGACCAGTCCCTCCTTACAACATCTCCAAAGTATGTTAGACGGAGCCTCAGAACCCTTGTCTCCAGGAGCCTTCTGGTTTAACCCTTTCTAGGATGAATCTGTTTGTTTTCCTAGCAGTCCATGGTACCATCAGTACTCTTCTCCAGCGCCACAGCTCAAAGGCATCAATTCTCCTTCTATCCTCCTTAGTCACTGTCCAGCTGTCTGATGCATAAAAAGTGATAGCAAAGATCATGGCCTGTAACAGACACACCTTAGTCTCCATAGAGACACCATTGCTCTTTGGTACTTTGGAGAGGCCCCTAACAGCAGACTTTACCATGGCAATACATCTTTTAATTTCCTGGCTACTGGTGCCGAGAGTGTCGACGGTGGAGCCAAGCAAACTAAAGCTGTGAGCAATCTCAATCTCTTCACCATCCATCCTCATGTTGCCAATTGGTCCAGTGGTGAGAATCTTTGTCTTCTTGATGTTGAGCCTCAATCCATATTGGGGGCTGCAGTCCTTGACCCTCTGCAGCAAGAGCTTCAGGTCCTCCTCAGTTTCAGCAAGCAGGGTTGTGTCATCTGCATCATGCAGATTGTTGATAGATCTTCTACCAATCTTGACCCCACATTTCTCCTCATAGAGCCCAGCCTCTCAGATAATCTGTTCTGCATACAGGTTGAAAAGGTATGGAGACAGGACACATCCCTGGTGTACGCCCTTCCCCTATGGTTTATATTAATAAAGTGTAGCTCCTGCAAGCAGGATAATGCACTTTGTAGAAAGAGTCAGAACATAAAATAGATAAGACCATAGCTAGTAAGGCCTACTATTTGTGGAAAAATCAATGTAAGTTGGTGACTTTTTAGAATAAACCACAAGAAATGAGAGAAGTTATTTTGCATGATTTAGTGAGCTATCATTTTTCTGTTCTCTGCAGAACGCTATTTTTTCTTAATGCTATTGGCACTGTTGATTGAATAATTTACATATTGTGTTTTTCTCAACCTTGAAAACACTATGAAACACAGAGGCAAAAGGCCTACCGAGTTTCTTATTTAAAATCTCTCTAAACATGCACATCCAAAAACTTCTCCAACAGGGTAAAAAGGGAAGTCACAGACTGGGGAAAAGTATTTGGTAATGACATATCAGATAAGAGACTTAGATCCAGAATTTATAAAATACTTGAGCACCACAAGATAAAGGTACATAATCCAATAGAAAAATGGGCACAAAATATGAACAGACACTTCACCAAAGAAGACATTCAGATGGCTAGCAAGCACATGAAGAAATGTTAAAAATCCCTGTCTTTAAGAGAGATGCAAATTAAAACAACTATGAGATATCATCTCACCCCAGTCAGAATAGCAAAATTTAATAGAACAGCAAGCAACAAATGCTGGCGAGGTTGTGGAGAAACTGGACCCCTTATTCACTGTTGGTGGAATGTAAAATGGTGCAACCACTGTGGAAGGTGGTGTGGTGCTTTCTCAAAAAGTTGCAAATAGAGATACCATTTGACCCAGAAATTCCACTACTGGGAATATATCCCAAAAATACCATAACTGATATCCAAGCAGATAATATGCACATCCATGTTTATTGCAGCTTTGTTCACAATAGGAAGGAGTAGGAAACAACCTAAGTGCCCATCAATAGATGAATGTGGTATATTCACACAATGGGATACTACGCTGCTTTGAAAAACAAGGAACTCATGCAATATTATTAAAAAAGGGTGACCCTGGAGGACATTATGCTGGGTGAAGTATGTCAGTCACAAAAGGACAAATACTGCGTGGTGCCACTGTTGTAAAACAGGACTGTGAAAGATGGGTTCAATAATGTATATTGCATTGAAACAGATGAGTGAGAAAACTGTTTAAAAGGGATATGTGATTAGGTATTTTTGTCATGACAGAAGTCCAGAGCAAAGGCTGAATAGTGGAGTGGACCTGGGGGAGGGTTTGTAAAACAAGGAAAGAATTTTTCTTTTACTTTTCCAAGAGAGTAGTGTACTAGGGGAGAGGATTGGGAGGGGAGAAAAGTGCAAAAATGAATGAATGGGGGGGGAATTGGACAATGAATAAAGAATGTTAATTTTAAAAAAATCTCTCTACACACTGATATTTATGGCAGCATTATTTAGAAAATGAAAACAGCCCAAATGTCCACCAAGAAACGAATGGACTGAGAAATTGTGGTACATTCATATAATGGAAAATAATGCAGCACTTAGAAGCAATTATTTAAAAAAAATACTTTGTAACATGGAGATAATTATGCTGAGTGAAATAACTCAGGCTTATAAGGGCAAATACTGCATAAGACCTTTGTAAAAACAGAAGGATAGCTAGTAAGATGTGCATGAAAGTCAAAGCAGGGCTGTGAAGAGCAGAGGTTTGGGGGGAAGAAACCACCAGATCATAAATTTGGTGAGCAGAGAGGGGGTGAAGGAATTAGGAAATATCCAATGAGGACCTTAAAAGTCAGAGTAATGGTGGACATGGAACAATGGTGATTAATTTTATAAGACACAATGTATGGGAGTCATACTAAACACAATGTGAATAGAGGGATGTGTGTACGCAATGTATATAATAAAACATAATGTATATGAATTTTATATGCAAACCAATATAAAATAAAAATAATTTTTAAAAATATTTCCACAAAAATGCTGTTTGTCACCAAACATTGAAAATAGATACGTTGTTGTTCTTGTTGTTGTGATGTGCCATTTAATTGCCTGCAATTCATAGTGACCCTATATCCAACAGCTCTGAACCTTGCTCTATCCTGTGCCAACCTTACTGACTCTGACACACCTACCCCTATTTCTCCAGTCACTGAATCAATCCATCACATCCTGAGTCTTCCTCTCTTGTGCTGTCCCTCCACCCTCCCAAGCATGACGTCCCTCTCCAAAGTCTGGTCCCTTCTTGCAGCATGCCCGAAGTATGCCAGGTGAAGCTTCAGAATCATTGCATCTAAGGAGCAGCCTGGTTTTACCCTCTCTGGGATGAACCTGTTTGTTCTCCAAGCAATCCATGTTATACTCAATACTTTTCTCCAGCACCACAGCTCAAAGGCATTAATTCTCCATCTATCATTCCTAGTCATTGTCCAGCTTTCTGATGCATAGCAAGTAATTGTGAAGATTATGGTCTGGTGCACCTTAGTTTCCAGACTGACATCATTGCCTTTCAGTACTCTGGAGAGGTCCCTGACAGCAGACTTCCCCACTGCAATTTGTCTTGATTTCCTGGCTGCTGGTACCAAGAGTGTTGATTGTGGAGTCAAGCAAACTAAAGCTGTTATCAATCTCAACTTCTTCACTCTCTATCATGATGCTGCCAATTGGCCCAGTGGTGAGAATTTTTGTTTTTTTGAATTTGAGCATCAATCCATATTGAAGGCTGCACTCCTTGACCCTCTGCAACAAGTTCTTCAGGTCTTCCTCATTTTCAGCAAGCAGGATTGTGTCATCTGTGTAACGCACATTGTTGATGAGTCTCCCTCCAATCTTGATGCTACATTCCTCCTTTTAGAGCACAGCCTCCTGGATGATCTGTTCTGCATATTGATTGAAAAGATAGGGAGTGAGGACATAGAAAACTATCTTCCCCCACTTCTCTGCCGCTTCTGTTTCCTACACTGAGCTCCTTCTTCTCAAATGGTGAAAGTCTCTCAGATTAGCAATCTATTCTTATTAGTTCATTAACTGTTTATAATTTTGTAGGAATGAGTGTTCCTTGGTGAATTATTGCAACCAGGAATTTTTCACATAAGCCTTTATCTCTAATTTGGCCATTATAATCTATATGTATTTGACTCAAGAAAAGGATTTTACTTATGAACACTTAGAATATTTTAAATGGTACCTGTAAGAGATCGATATTTGTTCCTATCCCAA
>NW_006399792.1:18874787-18876938 GCF_000299155.1 Elephantulus edwardii
TATCCTTATGAAACTGAGTTAGTCCACTTAGCATAATGCTCTCCAGTGTCTCCCATGTTAGCTAATAATTTACAAAATCATTGTTCCTGTGTGCTGGATACTATTCCATTTTGTGAATGTACCATAATTTCTCAATCCATTTTGTTGTGGCTGGGCATTTGACAGGGAAAGACTTCTCACAGAGAAGGACATTCAGATGGCCAATAGACGCATGAGGAAATCCTCCAAATCACTGGATGTGAGACGAAGCTTTTATTATCAGAGATACTCAGAATTCCCAAATTACTCACCAAATCTCATCACACCTTATTCATGTGTTCTGAGGATTCTTTCATTAAGCCTAAGTAATTATACTGAAGTTAAATAAGTCTGAGAGAACAAGAACTATCAGTAACTATTCAGTACTTACACCAAATTTTAAGTTACTTTATAAAAGTTATTTGCTTTTAATTCTCCATCTATTCTTTGTGTTAAAGCTTATTATTTTTAAAAAAACAATTTGAAATGCTTAGAAAACTCTTTTAAAAATTTACTTTTAGGAAAATCAATACATGTCCAGTATTGCAGATTTTAAACTCAATTGATTAAAAGATAATGATCTATTCATATCTTCTGAGTAATTATTTCTGGAATTATAGTTAATTTATAAAAGAAGGGTGTCTTTCAACTTCAAATATCTTAATAATGTAGCTACTGTTTCATTTAGGTTCTCTGTAAAGTGTGCGTATGTACACATGTGGATTGCTGTTATTGTATACCCTCTAGTTGGAATCATCTCATGGCTGACGCCCCAGCAGTTATCCAGAGGCAGTAAATTACAAAAGAAGGAGGTTACAAGTTACTCCTTGTTCTCCCTGGGAGAAGGTGGTGATTTGAACCTGCGTGTCTTTAGCTTGGCAGCGCAATTCCTTACCATTAAGCCACCAAGGATAGAGGGGGAGAGGGGTGGGGGGAGTGAAAAGAGAGAGAAGGAGGGACAGGGTCAGAGGGAGGTGAGGGAGAGAGAGAGAGAGAGATTGCTTTATCTCAAGGAAATAATGAGATGTGGTAGAAGTCCTAAACTTATGAATTAGGCATCAGGCTGGAACCTCCTTCTGTTTCACATGGTTATAGGTACACTGAACCCAGAATTGTCAGGTCTGAAGTTGCAGTAATTGACAAATATTAGAACTGTGAAGTCGGATATCATGTTGCTAGCTAACAACAAGTTAGGTGGCAGGCTGCTGGCTCAACTTTCAGGAGATAGGGTAAGATTACAGCAAGCCAGCTACAGAAAATGATCTGACCTCCTTAAAGAGCAAGGGTAAGAGTTTAAACACTAACGTGTTTTCAGTTGCCTCACATGTTGGTGAATGTTGGACAATGAATAAGAAATACTAAAGAAGAATTACAGTGTTGGCAAATAGTATTGAGTATCCCATGGACTGTTGAAAGAGCAAATAAATCTCTCTGAGCAAGTACAACCAAGAGGCTCCTTAGTGACAAGGAAGGCAAAATTTCTTCTCACGTACTTTATGTTGCCAGGAGAGGCCAGTCTTTGGAAAAAGGCATTGTATTTGGAAAAGTAGATGTATAAAGAAAGAGAAGAATACCCTTAACAAGATGAATTGACACAGAGATTGCAACAATAGCCTTGAGAGTGGCAGAGATTGTGAGGATGGTGCAGAAGAGGTCAAAGTTTCATTCTGTTTTCAAAGGGTTGCTACGAGTTCTAACTAATTCAACAGCACCTAATAGATGTGGGATCCGGAACCATTGAGAGTGTTGTCAGAACATCATTGTTACTGGCTACAGACCACACTTTTTTTTCATGGAAACTCCCCTTAATTGGGTAAGATTGTGACTTGAGTCACTGTGACTACTGAGGTATACATCATACTAATCCATCACAACACATAAAAATTTAGATTAAAACAAAAATTGAGGGTAATTACATTTATCACAATATGAAATATATTTATATGGGTAATCTTGGCCTCCCCAAGCTGACACATTACATTGGTCAACACACCTGACTGTAACTCTTTGATAGTTTATTTGTTGCAGTTTAAGTTGCTGTATTATATGAGTAGATTAAAGCTTTCATAAATCTTGTGCAATAGACAATACATAATAGATTATATAATTAGACAATATAATATTAGATTAGAT
>NW_006399792.1:18877513-18881581 GCF_000299155.1 Elephantulus edwardii
TTGTCCTTTTGTGACTGAGATACTTCACTCAGCATAATGTCCTCCAGGGTCACCCATTTTGAATAATACTGCACGAGTTCCTTGTTTTTCAATGCAGCATAGTATTCCATCATGTGAATATACCACAGCTTCTCTATCCAGTTGTTTGTTGATAGGCACCTGGGTTGTTTCCAACTCTTTGCTATTGTGAACAAAGCTCCAATAAACATGGGTGTGCATACATGTTTAGAACTTTTGAGACTATTACACAGAATTACGCAGAAGTTTGATTTAGCTTAAAATTTCCTCCCCTTGGACATTGTGTTATTGACTTCCAACGTTACTAGGCAGTACACAGAGGGATGGGGTTTCATTGCCTTTGTTAACCTGTGTTGCTTGTGAATGCTGAAGCAAAATGAAATAGACAAAAGTCAGACTGGAGGAAGGAAGTCTGAAGAAATATAGATATTTCAAAACAAACAGGTTGATTAACCAGTTCTTAAAAAACTATTATTAATGGGGCTCTCAACACCAAAGAGAAAATGAAAGCGGAACAAGCCACCTGCTGAAAACCACCAGAATTCTGTTTATAATATGCAAAGTATCCTTTTTTAATGCATCAGAGAACAGTGAGGGGGGAAACAGTAAGATGCATGCACAGTCAAAACTAAGTTAAAGTTGTATTTATCTGGGCTAAAGAATCTTGAAACAAAGCATATGCAGAAGCTGTTTTCACTTGGAAGCACTTGTTAAACTTGGTGAACTTAAGCATTAGGAGTTGGTTTCCTTAATTTACAGGGAAATTAAGGCCTCTTAAAATGAGGATTTAATAGAAGCTAAGGAATAAACAGAGTAAAGGTAAACTAGAAAGAAAGCTACTGTCTGCTCAGAATCCGAGACCATAGGACCACAAAAGAAAATAATCACTCACTATGGTTTTAGGTGAAGAAGGAAAAATATCAGCTTCTAAGAAAGTACTGGCATCCACCAGCAGCTCCACAGGAGGAAACGTGGGAGTCTCCTCCTGTGTGACTGATAGCTTTACAAGCCAAATGGAGCATCAGCTAGGAGTTAGTTTTGACTCAACAGCAAGGAATTTGAGTTATCGTTTGTTTTGGTTTGTCATGAGAGATTACAAGCATAAATGAGAGGTTCTTTTCTTCAAGCACATCTTGTTCTATAATGTTAATGGTAATACACACAAATAATTTAAATTTTTTAAGAAACTTGTAAAAAACCAGCCTCGAGCAAGTTTGTTATCTGAATTTATACTACTTTTGTTGGCCAAAAATCAACAATCCTAGAATTAAATTTAAAGCACACAGCAAAGGATTGCTCCTTTGCAGTCTTGTTTTTAGGTGCTGTTGAGTATGACTCATAGCAACCCTATTTAAATCAGATTTAAAATCGTGCAATAGATTTAAGTCTTGTCATTAAGAAAACAAAGATTCCTTTGGGGGTGGGGTGGGCAGGGAGAAAAGTGCAACAATCAATGAATGGAAATCCAAAGTCTCCATAAACTTTCATTAAAATTGATAATAAATAAAAATTAAACTTAAAAAAAAGATTCTCACCACTGGGCCACTTAGCAGCATCATGATAGATGATGAAGAGATTGAGATTGTTAACAACTTCAGTTTGGTTGGCTCCACAATCAGCACTCTTGGTACTAAAAGCCAGGGAATTAAAAGACTAATTGCATTGGGAAAGCCAGCTGTCAGGGCTCTCTCTAGAATACTGAAGAGAAATAATGTCAGTCTTGAGACTAAGGTGCATCTGATGCAGGCCAGTCTTTGCAATTGCTTGCTATACATCAGAAAGCCAGACAGTGACTAATGATGATAGAAGGAGAATTGATGCCCTTGAGCTGTGGTGCTGGAGAAGAGTATTGAATGTACCGTGGACTGCTAGGAGAACAAACAGTTTCATCTGAGAGAGGGTGAAACCAGGCTGCTCCTTGGAGGCAAGGATTATGAGGCTTCATCTGACATCATTTCGACATGTTGCAAGGAGTGACCAGTCCTTGGAGAGGGACACTGTGTTTGGGAGAGTGGAAGGACAGTGCAAGAGAGGAAGACCATCAATGAGATGGATTGATTCAGTGACTGGGGTAATGGGAGTAGGTTTATCAGAGACAATAAGATTGGCACAGGGCAGAGCAGGGTTTAGGGCTCTTGTACATTGGGTCACTATGAGTCACAAGCAACTGGAAGGCACATAACAACAAACAACAACCTCTCCTGTGCCATCCTCATTATTTCTGACATGCTAGAGCCCATTTCCACAGTCAGGGTGACAATACATTTGGTTGTAGGTCTTTCTTTCTTTCATCAAGCCTCCACCTTTCCAATCATAATATCTCGCTCCCTGGTATAGCCTCTCCTAACAACATGCACTACTAAAGTATGTGAGCTGAAACTTTGTCATCTTTTGCCAAAGAGCACTCTGGCTGTACTTTCTCCAAGACATATCTGTTTGTTCTTTGGGCAGTCCATGGGACTCTTCTCCAACACTACAAATCAAAGTTTGAGTTTAAATTAAAAAAAAAAAATTAAAAGATATGAGAATTGAGGGAGAGAAAGTACACATCCATAGTATTTTCATCTCTAGAAAACAACAAGAACAACAACAACAACAACAACAACAACAAAAAGATGCCAGTTTCCTGGCAGTGTTCTGGTTATAGATTGTTGAATAACAGCCCACTTGCCCCTCAAGGTGAAATAACCACCATTTTACCATGCTCATGGATTTGGTAGTTTAAAAATTTGGGAAGAGCACAACAGGGAAAATTTGTCTCTTCCAAGATGTCTGCTGCCTAATTGGAAGACTTGAAGGTTCAGTGGCCAGAAGCTAGAACCATCTATGGCTGACTCATCCATATGTTTGATGACTGAAACTGGCTATGCCACTGGGCTGTTGGTGAAAATATCTACATGTGTTCTTCTCAGGTGGCTACCTGGGTTTTCTCAGAGCACAGTGACAGATTCCAAGTGCAAAGTACTAAAACATGAAAATGAAAGACCAATGAAAAACTGTTTTGTCTTTTATTTTCCAGACTTAGAAGTCACATAGATTCATTACGTGCTCTAGTCAAAAGCTTTTACACACTTGAGTAACAGGAGCAGAGACCTTACTTCTCACTGAGAGAGATGTTAAACCACATTATAAGAAGAACATGCGGGATGGGTAATATCATCTTTGGAAAACACAATTTATCTTCTAGAAGCATATGCAAATTCTCTCTGGAAGAGCTCATTGTCTAACTCAGGCCTCAAAGTATTTCTTCAAGTAAAGCTCCAAAGTATATGAGGACAAGAATCACAACACAAATTCATAAGCATAACACCTTATGCAAAATCCAACAGGAATAACTAAAAGGAAAATAAACCTTCAGATGTTGGAATTATTAGGCAAGGGATTGAATGTTTAATATGTGCAAAAGAAAAAAATCCAGGGGGAAATTAGAAAAAGCAATGAAAAAAGAAAAATATTATCTACTAATAATTTGTTTTAAAAACACTCATATACTTGATTGACTTTATAATAGGTAATTTCTTTGCTAATCCATTCACTCCTTAGAATATTCCATTTAGTGTTCATTTTCCTGAGAAATATCCATTAGCTGCATGAAAATATTAAAAAAATATAGATGATTGACAGAGGAAGCTAGTTGAAGTTTAAAAATTGAACTTCCGCTCGGGGCAAGCCATCACAGCCCTCTGCCTGGGGCAGGCTGTCTTCGGCCCTCGGCTCGGGGCGAGCCATCATGGCCCTCAGGGTGAGCTCCTCAGTCCCCAGATTGTGCCATCTGACCCCTGGGTAGGAAAAAATGCCTAGGGTATCCAGAGAATTTTATCTAGGCTACTTTCTGCCACCCTCTCCCCCAGTAAACCTGAAAGCAACACCCCCAAAACCCCTCTATTTGTAACTCACAGGTTTGTCCTCTCTAGGTTTGCCCCCTTTCCTATAGGTAACCTTACCACTGAGTTTTACTTCAGACCTGACCCCGAACCCAGTGCCAGTGACAAAGGAAATACAGCTGCCAGGTAAAGAAGCAAAGGAGGATGGAGCCTCTGGGTTCAACCA
>NW_006399792.1:18882012-18894413 GCF_000299155.1 Elephantulus edwardii
ATATATATATATGACATGAGAAAAATATTTCAATCCCTACATATACATGAACAAGGAGCCCATAATTTAAACAAAGAAGGTTTAGTGGCTAAAAAGCAGATTGGTAAATGTTCAACCTTACCAGCAGTCAAGGAAACAGAAAATAAGACAGTTCGTTACTTTTTATCTATAAAATAAGCAAAACATTCTCTTAGAAATGAAATATAAGACCCAAAGCTATCTAAGGTAAAATGTACACTCTCATACACTGCTGGTGGGAGTAAAATTTAAGACAAAGTGTTTTCTTTATAACAGCTGGTTCAGTAATTCCATTTCTGGGAATCTATCCCGGGAAATAATTTGAATTAACAAGTTGTTACTGATATTATAAAAATACCAGAAGTGTTTTTATTCTTTTCCTTCCTCTTAACTTTATTCTATCCTTTCTTTCCCTTCCTGAGCAATTCGATCCAAAAGCCAATAGGTTGGAGCCTAGCAAAGTAGGTTCCACATGAATTGTGAGGAGAGGAAAGCCATTATAGCTTCAGCAGAGTGACAGAGCGACTGAATGAGAAAGGAACCCCTTTGGGGAAGGAGCTTAGCTCAGGATATTGGAGCCCATCAGTGAAATGGAAACATCTGTGTATCCTGAGAGAGGGTTAGTCCAGAATATGGTATCATAGTCCAAGAAGGGCAAGGTTGTTGTTATGTACCATTATGCCAGAATCTACTCATAGTTGACCCTCCAGTGAATTTTCAGAGGCAGTAAACAGCATGGGAGGAAATTGTCCATTTTATACCCATAAAGCAGCTAGTGGCTTAGAAGTGCATGCCTATGGAATACTATGCTGCATTGAAAAACAAGGAACTCATGAAATATTATACAAAATGGGTGACCCTGGAGGACATTATGCTGAGTAAAATATCTCAGCCACAAAAGGACAAATACTGTAGAGTGCCACTGACATCGAGGTTGGGGGAAAACTAAAATGGGGTAAATAATGTATACTGCATTGTAACAGATGAAGGAGAGAACTATTTAGGAGGAATATATGATTAGGTATTACTGTCATGACAAGAGTCCAGAATGAAAGCTGCGTAGTGGAGTGGACTGGGGTGGGGGAGGAAATTGTATAACAACGAAAGAAATATTTTTTACTTTTCAAAGAGGAAAGCAAACTGGGGAGAGGGGTGGGCAGGGAGGAAAGTGAGTAACAATGAATGAAGGGAAAACCAACGTTTTTGTAAACTTTCATTAAAATAAAAAAAAAGATTGCTTTTAATTCCCCTTCCCCCCCCAAAAAAAAAACACCACCTGCATGCTTTTGAGATGGCAGCATAACTCTTTACCACTGAGTCACCAAATCTCCTGAAGAAGGGCAAGGAGATCATTTCAGTTCATGAGACTGTGGTGGCATTGAGGGAAATTAGTTATATATTGGGTGACTGATCAAATAAGTAAATATATTGAGGATAATGAAACCACCTACCTCACTGTAAGAGTAATATGTCTAAATACAAATGGGGAAAAACCCAAGAATGAGATACTGGCTTAGAATTGGGGATATGGGTTTGAGCTCATGGTTTTCAATATACAAGTATAGATATAGAAAGAAAAACAGTCAGATACAAATGTGTGTATGTGTATATTTGCACAAATCTTTCTCACTAGGCCACGAGAGTTCCCTATATGTAGACACAAAAATGTTGTTGTTGTTATGTGCTGTCTAATCACTTGCACTCATAGCGACCCAATGTACAAGAGCCCTAAAGGCTGCTCTATCCTTTGCCAACCTCTCCATCTCTGACACACTCATTCCCACCACCCTAATCACATATATATAAATTTATGTAATTTTATATGTCCACACTGGGAGTAGTGTCACATCAACAAAAACATATCCACTAACACACAAATCTTGATCCTGGAACCGCAGAATGTGACCAAATTTAAAATAAAGCCTCTGATTTGATTAAGTTACATGAGGTGATTAAAGAGTTAAGATTAATTCTGATATAATACTTTAAAAACTCAATTCGTTACCTTTGAGCCAAAATCATCTCCTAGCTGACCCTCGGACGGGTTTTCAGAGGCTGCAAACTACACAAGAAGAGATTGTTTCTCTTTCTCCCTTGAAGCAGCTAGTGGATTCAAACTGTGTGCCTTCGGTTTGGCAGTGGAACTTCTATTCACTAGACCCCCCAGCTTTCTATTCCATGATTAATGCCCTCAAAAGAAGAAAAAACAGACACACTGCTTGACAAACAGGTAAAAGGTCATATGAGTTATGTATGTACAAGGAGCTATAAAACCATATATATATACAAAACTAAGAACTCCAAGGATTGCTGACAACCACTTAAAATTAGGAAGGTTGAGGAAGGATTCTTTCTTAGAGATTTTGTAAATTTTCTGCCATAAATACATGTTACTTTTATGGTTTAAAAGTGCACTTATAATTTTAGAAATATAAGTTTTCCTAATTTTATTTCTCAGTATTCGTTTTCCATACTCAAATTTGTTTTAAGATATCAGTGATACTTTTCTAAGGAATAAATAAATGAGAAATAATCTTTTTAATAATTTCTACCATGTGAACAATCATATTTACCATGCAAACAATCCACATGCAGACTCAAAAAAACTGTATTTAAATTGTGAATAAGAATTTTACAAGAGGCTAAAACATTCAAATGACAATGAGTGTCTATTATTTAAAGAAAGAACTCTGATGGTGTGGTGGTGTGATGTTGTGGTGTGGTCTGTAAGGAGCTACACTGGTAACCCAAAGGCCAAACCTTCAAGGTCTTCACAAGGTCTTGTGAATCCACCAACTGTATTGAGGAGAAATATGAGCAGTTTCCTTCCATGTGACTTATGTCCTCAAAAACCTAATGGAGGGTACATAATGCATATGTTACAACTCAATGGCAATGAGTTTGAGAGCTTTTTAAAGTATTATTATCGTTGTTGTTGTAGTTGTTCTGTGCCATTGAGTTCTTTGTGACTCATAGCGACCCTATGTACAAGAGCCCTAAAGGCCGTTCTGTCCTGTGCCAACCTCGCTGTCTCAAACACATTCATTCCCACCACTCCACTCACAGAATCGATCCATCTCATTGAGGGTCTTCCTCTCCTGTGCCACCCCTCCACTCTCCCAAACATGATGTCCCTCTCCAAGGACCAGTCCCTCCTTGCCACATGCCCCAGGTATGTCAGACGAACCTTCAGAATCCTTGACTCCAGGGAACATTCTGGCTTCCCCCTCTCCAGGGCGAACCTGTTTGTTCTCCTAGCAGTCCATGGTATATTCAACAGTCTTCTCCAGCACCACAACTCAAAGGCATCAATTCTCTTTCTATCATCCCTATTCACTGTCCAACTCTCCGATGCATAGCACATAATTGCAAAGACTATAGCCTGGATCAGGCGCAACTTAGTCTCCAGCCTGACGTCGTTGCAATTCACTACTCTTGAGAGGTCCCTCACAGCTGACTTTCCCAATGCAATTCGTCTCCTGATTTCCTGGCTGCTGTTACCAAGAGTGATGACTGTGGAGCCGAGTAAACTAAAACTGTTAACTATCTCAATCTCTTCACCATCCATACTGATGTTGCCAGTTGGCCCAGTGGTGAGAATCTTTGTTTTCTCGATGTTAAGCTTCAATCCATATTGAAGACTGCAGTCCTTGACCTTCTGTAGCAAGCCCTTCACATCCTCCTCAGTTTCAGCGAGCAGGGTTGTGTCATCTGCATAACGCAGTTTGTTGATGAATCTTCCACCAATCCTGATGCCACATTCCTCCTCATACAGCCCAGCATCTCGGATGATCTGTTCTGCATCCAGATTGAAAAGGTATGGAGACAAAATACATCCCTGACAGACCCCTCCCTTGATTTTGAACCATCCAGTGTCTTCCTGCACTGTTCTGACGACTGCCTCTTGGTCCAAGTATAGGTTTCGCATTAGCAGGATCAAATGTTCTGGGATTCCCATTCTTCTCAGAGTCAGCCATAGCTTGTTGTCATCCACACAATCAAAAGCCTTTGCATAGTCAATGAAGCACAGATAGACATTCTTTTGGTATTCTTTGCTTTCTGCCAAGATCCATCTTACATTAGCTATAATATCCGTAGTACTAAACATAGTATTATTATTATTATTATTATTATTATTATTATTATCTGCCCATTAAATTTTACTCATCTCTCTCTTCCTTCTCATCCTTGGTAGTCATTCAGTAATTTGTCCATTGGCATGTAAACTTTTCCTTAGCTTTTCATATTAGGGGTCTTTTACCGAGAAACCAAGAAATCAAAGAGCTAAACAGAAAATGTCAAAAGGTAGCTCGGGATGACAAAGTAAGATATTATAATGAAATGTGCAGAGAGCTGGAGTCAGAAAATCAAAAGGGCCGAACTCGCTCAACATTTCTTAAGCTGAAGGAGTTGAAAAACAAATTCAAGCCATGAGTGGCAATACTTAAGGATACTTTGGGTAGAATGTTAAATGATCCAGGAAGTATCAAGAGAAGATGGAAGGAATACACAAAGTCACTGTATCAGAAGGAATTGGCTGACACAGAAGAATTTCATGAAATAACATATGAGCAAGAGCCTGTGGTGATGAAAGAGGAAGTTCAAGTTGCTCTGAAGGAATTGGAAAAAACAAGTTTCCAGGAGTTGACAGCATACCAATTGACATATTTCAACAGGCACTGCTCCGGATATGCTCACTAAGTTGTGCCAGGAAATTTGGAGGACAGCCAGCTGGCCAACTGACAGAAAAAAGATTAATATCTGTTCCCATTCCAAAGAAAGGTGACCCAACGGAGTGCAGAAATTATCAAATAATGTCATTAATATCGCCTGGAAGCAGGAGCGCCATCCACTTCCGAAATGGCTTGCCTCCGGAAACTCTATGTACAACAGTGCTCAGGCCGTTCATTCATAGGGTCGCTATGAGTCGTCTATGACTTGACAGCACCAAATAACAACAACAACAACATCATTGATATCACATGCAAGCAAGATTCTGCTGAAAAGGATTCAAAAATTATTGGAGCAATATGTCAAAAGAGAACTGCCAGAAGAGGTCATGGTACTAGGGATATTATAGCTAATGTTAGTTGGATCTTTGCAGAAAGCAGAGAAAAACAGAGTGATGTCTATCTGTGCTTCAGTAACTATGCGAAAGCTTTTGACTGTGTGGATCACAATAAGCTATGGCTGACTCTGAGAAGAATGGGAATCCCAGAACATTTGATTGTGCTAATGTGAAACCTATACTTGGACCAAGAGACAGTCGTCAGAACAGTGCAGGGAGAGGAAGGCCCTCAATAAGATGGATCGATTCTGTGATGGGGGTGGTGGGAATGAGTGTGTCAGAGACGACAAGGTTGACACAGGATAGAGCAGGGTTTAGGAGTCTTGTACATAGAGTCCCTATGAGTCACAAGCGACTCGATGGCACAAAACAACAACATACCATAATATGAAGCTCTGGTAGCCTAGGGAGCAAAAAAAGTGGCCAAAAGGCACTAGTTTTAAATCCACCACCTATTTCTTGAGATAAAGGATAGACAATCTGTTTTTGTGCAATTACAGCCTTTAAAAACTGACTGAAGGGTCATCTATGAGTAGGTTTCAACTTGGTACATGAAGACAACAAAAAAATATACCATGATGGCCCTTTTGTGACTGATTTGTTTTATCCCCCTCAATGTTCTCTAAATTCACCCATATTATGCAATATTTCTGAAATTCTTTGTAGCTTTTTAATATTGCGTAGTACTCCACTATGATAATATACCATACTTTCTTTATCCATTCACTCACTGATGGATACTTGTGTTTTTTCCATCTCTTTGCAAATGTGAATAATACTGCAAAGAACCTGGGTGTACATATCTCTTTTTATGTTGCAGCCCTTATTTCTTTAGAATATATACCTAGTAGTGAGATTACTCACTACTGAGGAGTGCTCTGGTGGCCGGTGGTAAGAAGCTGTGCTACAATCTCAAAGACACATGGCTCAAATCCACCAGCTGCTCTGAGGGAGAAAAATGGGCAATTTCTTCGCTTGCAAGTACCTGCCTCTGAAAACCTGCTGGAAGGATAGTTATGGGTCAGTTCACACTCAATCGTACACAAAAACAACAGTGAGACTACTGGGTTAAATGATATTTCCATTTTCAACATCTTAAGGAAGTTCTAAATTGCAAATTATTCTAAACAAAAATGTGCAAAAAGCTAGAGTCAGAAACTGAAAAAGGATGAACTCGATTAGCATTCCTTAAGCTGAAGGAACTTAAGAACAAATTCAAGCTGCAAGTTACAATATTGAAGATGCTATGTGCAGAATATTGAATGATCCAGAAAGTATCAAAAGAAGATGAAATGAATATAGAGTCATCGTACCAAAAAGAATTGACTTACACAGAACAGTTTCATCAGATAGCATGTGATCAAGAAGCAATGGTAATAAAGGAGGAAGTTCAAGCTGCTCTGAAGGAATTGGCAAAAAATAAGGATCTAGGTGTTAAGGAAATACTAGTTGATATATTTCAACAAACAGATTGTGCCAAAAACTCTGGAGAATAGCTACCTGGCCAACTGACTGGAAGAGATCCATATATTTTCCCATTCCCAGAAATTGAGATCCAACAGAGTGTGGAAATTACTGAACAACATTATATGCAAGTAAAATTTTGCTGAAGATTATACAAAAACAACTAGAAAAATACGTCAATAAAAAACTGTCAGAAATACAAGCTGAGTTTAGAAGAGGATGTGGCACTAGATCTTGACTAAAAGCAGAGTACAGAAGAATGTCTATTTGTGTTTTATTGACTTTGCAAAGGCATTTGACTTTGTGCACCACAATAAATTGTGGCTAACAATGGGAAGAAAGGGAATCCCAGAACAGAAACTGTCATTCAAACAGAGCAAAGGAACAATGCGTGGCTCAAAATCAAGGAAGGAGTGTGTCAGGAATGTGTTCTTTCTCCAGATCTTTTCAGTCTATATGTACAACACATAATCCAGGAGGTTTGAATTTATGAAGGAGAATATGGCTTCAGGATTGGAGAAAGACTCATCAACAACCTGCTTTATGCAGATGACACAATCTTGCTCACCAAAATTGAGGAGGACTTGAAGTGCTTGCTGCAGAAAGTCAAGGATTACAATCTTCAATATGGATTGCATTGTAACATCAAGAAAACAAAGTACTCACCACTATGCCAACTGACAGCATCATGATAGGTTGCAAAGATATTGAGTTTGTTAACAATTTCCACTTGCTTGGCTTCACAAACAACACTCTTAGCACCAGCAGTCAGGAAATCAAAAGACAAATTGCTTTGGGAAAGTCAGCTATCAGGGACCTCTCCAGAGTGCTAAAGAGTAACGATGTCACTCTAGAGACTAAGGTGCACCCGATCCTGGCCATGGTCTTCTCAATTGCTTGCTATACATCTGAAAGATGGACGAGTAAAGAAGAAGATTGATGTCTTTGATTTGCACTGAATAAGAGTACTGAACATACCATGGATTGCTGAGAGAACAAACAAGTTTGTCCCAGAGAGCGTGAACCTGGCTTGCTTCTTGAAGGTGTAAGGGTTTTGAAATTCTGTCTCACATATTTTGGATATGTTGTCAGGAGAGACCATTCCTTGGAGAAGGATGTCGTACTTTGAATGATAGAGGGTCAGTGCAGGAGAGAAAGACCCTCAATGAGATATATTGAAACAATGATTGTGGCAATGGAAACAGATAGGTCAGAGATAGTGAGATTGGCTGAATATAGGGCAGAGTTCAGAACCACTGTTCATAGGATCACTATGAGTCATAGTCGACAGCATATAACAACAACAAATTGTTTCGACAATGGTTGCACTATTTTATATTCTCACCAGTACTGTCTGAGGACGTGAGTATGAGGCTGGCACAGGACAGAACAGAGTTTCAGATCTTTTGCTCATAGAGTTGCTGTGAGTCGTGCTCAACTCTTCGGCACCTAACAGCAACAACAACTGTATGAGAGTTCTGATTTCTCTACGCTCTTGCCAGAATTTTTTTCCCCTGTGGAACTGAAATTTGCTAGTATTGCTGGACTGAGATGACATCTCATTGTTGTTTTAATTTGCATTACCAAGAAAGGTGATAGAACAGAATGTAGATAATATCTAACAATATCATCAATATTATATGAAAGCAAAATATTGCTGAAGATCATAAAAAAATGACTAGTATAGTTCATTGACAGAAACTGCCAGAAGTTTCAGCTGGATTTAGAAGAGACTGTGGCATCAGGAATATCATTGCTGATGTTAGATAGATTCTGGCTGGAAGCAGGGAATACCAAAAGAATGTCTCCTTGTGTTTTATTGATTATGCAAAGGCATTTAACTGTGGATCACAGCAAATTGTGGCTAACATTGAGAGGAAGATTTTCAACGAGATGTTCTGACACAGTGACCGCAGCAATGTATGTTATGTCAAGTATGTTAGCAATTATGAGCTTCCTACAAGATAGAACAGGGTTCGGCTCTGTTGTTCACAGGGTCACTATAAGTTGTACTTAGGGGCACCTAATGAAAACAGTAGCTAATGAATGGTGTTCTCTTCAGAGCTGTTGTCGGAACAGAACAAGGGAACACTGCATTATTTAAAATGCATCAAATCTGTATCATTTCTCCATACTTATTCAATCTATATCCTGAGCAAATCATTTAAGAAACTGGAATTCATAAAGAAGATGTGGCATCAGGATTGGAAGAAAACTTAACAACCTGTGTTATGTAGATAACACAATCTTGCTTTCCGAAAATGTGAGGGACTTGTGTGAATCCATCTCACTGAGGGTCATAGATTAGGGATCATCAATTTGTTCTAATTTTTTTAATGATCTTTATAGATTTCGCTTTTACACCTATGGCCTTGATCCATCTTGAATTAGTTTTTTAATATTGCAAAAGGAGAAATGACAACATAGGAGAGGCTAAGTCTGACCTCTACTAACGCCACAAGGATGAAGTGCCCCCAACAACAACAAAATAAAACTAATCCCCCTATGGTCAAGACATGTCACTGATGCTCCCACACCTCTTTCTATTAATTCCGACTCCAATCTTACTGATCTACCAGACCCAAAATCCATTGCATATCTCGCAGACCACACAGAACCATACAATTGTGAGGTTTAATATGGATGTCTAAGGCACCAGCAGCCAGGAAATTAAAAGATGTATTGCAATGGGAAAGTCTGCTGTTAGGGACCTCTCCAAAGTACTGAAGAACAACGGTGTCTCTCTGGAGACTAAGGTGTGTCTTATTCAGGCCATGGTCTTTGCAATCACTTGTTATGCGTCAGAGAGTTGGACAATTACTAGGGAGGATAGAAGGAGAATTGATGCTTTTGAGCTGTGGTGCTGGAGAAGAGTGTTGAGGGTACCATGGACTGCTAAGAAAACAGACAGATTCATCCTAGAGAGGGTTAAACCAGCCTGCTCCTTGGAGGCAAGGATTCTGAGGCTCCTTCTGACATACTTTGGACATGTTGTAAGGAGGGACTGGTCCTTGGAGAAGGACATCATGCTTGGGAGAGTGGAGGGACAGTGCAGGAAGGGAAGGCCCTCTATGAGGTGGATTGATTCAGTGACTGGGATAATCAGGGTGTGTGTTAGAGACAGTACACAGGACAGAGCAGAGTTTAGGACTGTTGTACATAGGGTCGCTATGAGTCGCAAGCGAGTTGACAGCATATAACAACAACAATAACAAAGGCTACAAGTCAGGTTGGCAGCAAAATACAATAATTCAGTCATGACAGTTGCCAAAAAGCACTTGCAGGCATCTTTACATGTAATAGATTTCATCTCTTTGTCAAAGATTATTTTACTATAAGTGCATGGATTTACTTGTGAGTTCTCATTTTTATTCCATTTTGCTTTATTTATGCAGATGGAGAATTGTGTCATTCTCATCCAGACTACACAGATGAAGGCTTACTGTGTAACTAGGAGAGTTCCTGAGAATCCAGAATGTCTGCATTAATGTAGTATAAATTTTAAAATCCTTGGCACTTAATAGTAATGAATTAATTGCTGAAAACTTTATTTTTCATTATAAGTTCAATAACTAAATACAATGATATGAGCGCTATAATTTTGCTCATATACACAAATAAATGCTTTATCCTAAGGCTTTACATTTGGTTATGAAGCTGAGACTAAAGTCTGGTTCTTTATTCTCATACCAATATTAGATCCATTGCATATTGCATAGAGTTCTGAAGAATGAAATATCTATATCTTTCCCTTTTTTAACTTTACAAGATGTTCTATATTGAGAACAAATTGCTATTACATTTCCCGTCAGAGAAAAATATTTTGTTACATAATCATGGATAATGGCGTTGTACAATTAACAACAACAACAAAAAATTATTAATGGATTTTTAAAAGATACAAATAATGGGGGAAAGAAAGTATACAAAGATCTAGAGTTGTGTGCAAAATATGTTTAGCATTTGAAATTAGAATCTAATACTAAGAAACTGAGAAGGAAACAAAGAAAGTTCTAGTGAAAAGGTTAAGAAGACACCCAGAGAGATTTCAGGTTCTTTTTGACTATTGCAAATAGTGCTGGATTTATTTATTTTTATTTTTTTTTGCATATTTGGACTAGCTCCTTAAAACAGTTACAGAATGTGTTGATCACATAAAAAGTGAGTATGTTTCATTATATTAATATAAATTGTAAATTGCTTTCCAGATGGATTATTTCAATTTTTAATGTCAGCAATCAATATCAGTTTTATCATGTTGTGGAGAACATTGGGTATCAGGGTTTTAAATTTTTTGATTGTTTATTTAAAGATAAAAAGTAGTTCAGTACTGTTCCTATTTCATTTTTCCACACACTAATCAGGTTGAACATTTTTCTCTTTATTGTTTTAAGGTTTTTTCCTCCATTTTGTAAAAAACTTAATGGTTCAAAAACAAATATTTTTCTTTTATCCTTCTCAGTGGTTGTTGTTGTTGTTATGTGCTGTTGAATAGCCTGCAACTCATAGCGACCCCATGCACGATAGCTCTGAAGTCTGCCCTGTTCTGAGCCAGTCTCAGTGATTCTGGCACACCTACCCCCATTGCCCTAGTCACTGTATCAGTCCATCTCATCTAGGGGCTTGCTCTCCTGCACTGTACCTCCACCCTTCTGAGCATGATGTCCTTCTCCAAGGATCATTCCCTCCTGGCCACATGCCTAAATTATGTAAGACAGAGCTTCAAAATCCTAGTCTCCAATGAGAAACTTGGTTTTCTCTCTATAAGGTAGATGTCATCAGTTCAACCACTTATAGTGACCCCATGAAATACAGATCTGAACCTTCTTTGCCCTATCCTGTGTCATCTTCATGAATTCCATAATTCTCATTGTCACTGTGTTGATCCAGTTTGTTGAGGGTCTTCTTTTTCACTGACCATCTATTTTCCCAGCATGATGTCTTTTTTCTAAAGACTCGTGCCCCCTGACAAGGTGCCTAAAGTACATGAGATGAAGTTCATTTACCTTGCCTCTAAGGAACAACTGATGTAGGAGTGTGGAGGAATTTTAAGAATGACTTTTTGATCTATTGCCCTAAACCTGATCCCAAAGCTGGGTGGGAAGGTGTAAGTAAAATAATTTTTTGAGGCCCTACCTACCCATCATGGACTCGGTGACAGAAATGGAGCTGGAGAGAGGATGATTGAATTTTGCACAATAAATGACTTATTCATGCAAATACGTTTTTTAAGAGACATAAACGCAGGTTATATACATGGATTTCACCCGATGGTATGCATAGGAATCAGATTGATTACATCTGTGCAAAGAACTGCTGGAGAAGCTCAATATCAACTGTGAAAACTAGGCCAGGAGCTGATTGTAGAACAGACCACCAACTACTCATATGCAAGTTGAAGCTGAAATTAAGGAAAACCAAGTCCACGGGAACCAAAATACGACTTTGAGTCTATCCCACCTGAATTTCAGAACAAGCTCAGGAACAGGTTTGAGGCCTTGAACACTAATGAGAGAAGACCAGATGAATTGTGGGAGGATATCATGGGAATCATCCAAGAAGAGTGCAAACGGTCATTACAAAGACAGAAGAGGAAGAGAAGACCAAAATGGATGTCAGAGGACACTCTGAAAAATTGCACTGGAGAGCAGAGAAGCCAAAGCAGAGGGAAGAATTCAAGATACTAAAGAGTTGAATAGATTTCAAAAGGCAGCACGGGACGACAAAGTAAAATATTACAATGAAATGTGCAATGAGTTGGAGTCAGAAAATCAAAAGGGCCGAACTCGCTCAGCATTTCTTAAGCTTAAGGAACTGAAGAACAAATTCAAACCTCAAGTTGCTATAATTA
>NW_006399792.1:18898683-18912184 GCF_000299155.1 Elephantulus edwardii
GGACAACGACTAAGGAGGATAGAAGGAGTATTGATGCCTTTGAGCTGTGGTGCTGGAGAAGAGTATTGAGAATACCATGGACTGCTAGGAAAACAAGCAGATTCATCCTGGGAAGGGTCAAACCGGGCTGCTCCTTGGAGGCAAGGATTCTAAGGCTCCATCTAAGATACTTTAGACATGTTGTTAGGAGGGACAGGTCCTTGGAGAGGGACATCATGCTTGGTAAGGTGGAGGGACAGCGCAGGAGCGGAAGGCCCTCTATGAGGTGGATTGATTCAGTGACTGGGGTAATTGGGATGGGTGTATTGAAGACGGTGCGATTGGCACAAGACAGCAGAGTTTAGGGATATTGCTATGAGTCACAAGCGACTCGATGGCACATAACAACAACAACAACAACCACCTACCCATCTGGAGGTCCCTGATGAAAACAAGCTTGGAAGGAGGAGTGGCATCCATTTCCATAACAGCTTGCTTCTGGAAACCCTATGAACCTAGAGAGAGGATGAAGGACACCCAAACCTCGAGGACTCTCCTTCATTGGGTCGCTATGAGTCGCCTGTGACTCGAAGGCACTTAACAACAACAACAACAACAACAACCACCACCACCTACCCATCACCCTTAGCTCACCTGGGGGTGTGGTCTCCAGATGCATCAGCTGCAGATAATCATCTTCAACATTATCAACAGCTGCAGAGTCATTACTGCAACTAAGGGTTGCTAGTCTATGGCTTAGTGGTAAGGAACTACACTGCCAACCCAAGGGTACATGATTAGGACCCACCAACTGCTTTGCGAGAGAAAGATGGGCAATCTTTTCCTATGTAATTTACTGCCTTTAAAAGTCCACTGAAGGATCCAGTGGGTCAGCTCCAACTGAACAGTACATAACAACAACAATCTATCTATAAGGGAATTGGCAATGCTCCTCATTAAATTGAGCAGACTGTGCAACAGAAATTGGGAATATCAACATCAGGAAAGAAGTAGAGAAAGCAGCCCATGCTTTTTGAAACCAGAGGTTCCTGTGCCAGAAATGTCCGGCAGTTGACTGAGAAACTGCCTGGATTAATTGAGGGACTGTATCTTGCTGTTGACTGAGAAGCAGTCAGAAATAACTGAGGAATTGTGTCTTGCTTTTAACCTTCCTTTGGATTGCTATTCAATAAACCTGGACTTTCGCTGTGTGATATCCTTTGCCTTCCCTCCATCAACCTGTTTCCTTAATAAATCTCATAGTTGTGAATAAGCACATACTCTGTAAGCCTGTGTGGTCATTTGCAATTAATTGATTTGTTTCAACAAACAGACACTTCCCTGGATGTGCTCAAAGTTGTGCCAAGGAAACTGGAGGACAGCCAGCTGGCCAACTGACTGGAAATTATCAATATTTTTCCCAATCCAAAGAAAGGTGGCCCAACAGAGTGCAGAAATTATTGAACAATATCATTAATATCACATGCAAGCAAGATTCTGCTGAAAATTATCCAAAAACAATTGGAGCAATATGTCAACAGAGAACTGCCAGGTGTGCAGGTACCAGAGGAAGGTCTATCTGTGCTTCCTTGACTATGCAAAGGCTTTTGACTGTGTGGATCACAACAAGCTGTGGCTGACTCTGAGAAGAATGGAAATCCCAGAAGATTTGATTGTACTAAAGCGAAACCTATACTTGGACCAAGAGGCAGTCGTCAGAACAGAGCAGGGAGACACTACATGGTTCAAAATCAAGAAGGGGGTCCGTCAGGAATATATTTTGTCTCCATACGTTTTCAATCTGTATACAGAACAGATAATCTGAGACACTGGGCTGTACGAGGAGTAATGTGGCATCAGGATTGGTGGAAGAGTCATCAACATCGTGCGTTATGCAGATGACACAACCTGCTTGCTGAAACTGAGCAGGACCTGAAGTGCTTGCTGCAGAAGGTCAAGGACTGCAGCCTTCAATATGAATTGAAGCTCATCATCTAGAAAACAAAGATTCTAACCACTGGGCCAATTGGCAGTATCAGTATAGGTGGTGAAGAGATTGAGATAGTTAACAGCTTTAGTTTACTTGGTTCCACAGTCAACACTCTTGGTAACAGCAGCCAGGAAATCAAGAGATGAATTGCATTGGGAAAGTCAGTTGTGAGGGACCTCTCAAGAGTGTTGAATAGCAACGACGTCAGGCTGGAGACTAAGATGCGCCTGATCCGGGCTATAGTCTTCACAATTATGTGCTATGCATTGAAGTGTTGGACAGTGAATAGGGTTGATAGAAAGAGAATTGATGGCTTTGAGCTGTGGTGCTGGAGAAGAGTGTTGAATATACCATGAACTGCTAGGAAAACAAACAGGTTTGTTCTGGAGAATGTGAAGCCAGAATGCTCCTTGGATTCAAGGATTCTGAAGCTTCGTCTGACATATTTTGGGCATGTTGCAAAAACATCATGTTTGGGAGAGTGGAAGAGCGGCACAGCAAAGGAAGACCCTCAATAAGATGGATCAATTCTGTGATTGGGGTGGTGGGAATGAGTGTGTCTGAGACGGCGAGTTTGGCACAGGATAGAAAGGCATTTAGGGCTCTTGTACATAGGGTCACTATGAGTTGCAAGTGACTCAATGGCACATAAAAACAACAACAACGATTAGTAAAAGTAGAGCAGCAGAGTGTGTGGGGGCATGTCTGACTTGTAGATATTAGTTTGGTACTGTGGATGTTATTGATTTGGATAGTTCCCCTCTGTGGAGTTAGTAGAAGTGTCCCTCAGCTATCTCCGTGTTGTCTTTGTTCCTTTTACAAGGAGATAATTATAGATTTTTATTTTGAAGAAATAAGACCATATTGGAGATTTCAATATTAAAAAGAAGCCTCAAAATACATTTATAATTTATAGAGATAGTGCCTATATTGTTAAATACATTGGACACACTAAATTATTTGAAAATAGGTCCATGTACACCAGAATCTACATAGTTTTGAATAAATACATTAATCTGTTTTTCCTTTTCTTTACAAAATAGAAAAAATCTTACTTTGTTTCTTTCAGTTAACAACTGAAAGTTTATTAAACAATATTATTCAATATTTTACTCCTATTTCTTTGTTTGCTCTCAGTGTCATCTTGAAATCTGTAAATCTGCTGAAGGTTCATTTTGTCAGTACAGGTAAGTAAAGTATGACTGATAGTGGCTCCACGAACAGATTTGAATCCTGTCCTATCCTGTGCCATCCTCACAATCTCTGACACACTCAACACCTTTGCTTCCATCACTGTATTAATCTATCTGGTTGAAGGTCTTCCTTTCTTTTGCTGTCCTTCCACCTTTCCAAGCATGAAGTCTCTTTCAAAGGAATAACCTCTCCTAGCAACATGCCCAAAGTATGTGAGATGAAGTTTTATCATCTTTGCATCCAGTAGGTACTCTGGCTTCTCCGAGATGTATCTGTTTGTTCTTTTGGCAGTTCATGGGATATTAAATACTCTTCTCCACTCTTCTTCATCACTTCTTATTTTGATACCCTTCATTGTGCAGCTCACTGTAGCATAGCAAGTGATTGAAAAGATTATGGCCTGAATTTGAGACACTGTAGTCCTCAAACTAACATCATTGCTCCTCAATAATTTGGAGAAGTCCCTGATCGCAAACTTTTCCAGTGTAAGTCTCCTGATTGCTGATACCAAGTATATTGGTTGTAGATCCAATAAGATAAAGTCTTGGCTGTTTGATTTTTTTTTCTCCATCTATCATGGTGTGGTCTTCAGGCCCAATGGTGAGAAATTTATTGTCCTTGACGCATTTGCATATTTGGTCTTCTGCATAAGAACTTAAGTCCTTCTCACTTTCAGTAAGCAAGGGTCTGTCATCTGCATAACAAAAATTATCAATGAATATTCCTCTGATATCCACATTTTTCTTCAAGTCTAGCTTCTCAAATGATTTTCCCACCAGACAGATCAAATAGTTATATAAAAAGGATACAACATCTTTCTTAATTTTAAGAAAGTAGTGCTCCCCAGCTCTGCTCTCAAGACAGCTTCTAAGTCTATGTATAGGTTTCACATAAACACAGTTTAGTGTTCTGGGACTCAGCTGAGATAACTGTTGTCAGTTTTAGGTTTTATATAATAATGCCATATGCGACTTACCTATCTTTCAATAATAGATAATGATATGGTATATTATTGACCACCACCCATCTATTAATATATCATACTGTGATGGGCATGTGTTGCTATGAAGCTGGGAGTTACACCACAAGTATTTCAAACACTAGCGTAGTCATCCATTGTGAACCAATTTCAGATTTTCCATATTATGTAGGCTAGGAGTGAAAGCCTGGTGGTCTATTTTCAAGTTATTGTTGTTGATATGTGTCATCGAGTTGCCTGCAACTCATAGCGATTCTATGTACAACACCTCTGAATCCTACCCTCTACTGAGCCAGTCTTACTGTCTCAGACACATCGACCGCCATTATCCCAGTTACTCTGTCAATTCATCTCACCTGGGGTCTTCCTCTGTCTCCTCCACCTTTCCAAACATAATGTCTTTCTCCAAGGACTGGTTGCTCCTGGCAACATGCCCAAAGTATGTGAGAAAGAACTTCAAAATCTTTGCCTTCAAGGAACAGACTGGTTTCACCCTCTCCAGAACAGTCTTGTTTGTTCTCTGGTGGTCGATGATGTGTTCAATACTCTTCTCCAGCACCACAAATCAAAAACATCAATTCTTCTTCTGTCATCTTTGGTCCAGCTCTTTGATGCATAGCTAGTAATTGTTAAGACGATGGCCTGAATCAGGCACACCTTAATCTCCAGACTGACATAGCTTCTCTTTAGCCCTTCGGAGAGGTCCCTGACAGATTTTTCCCAATGCAATTTATCTTTTGATTTCTTGACTGCTGGTCCAAGAGTGTTGATTGTCTATTTAAGCAAACTGAAATTGTTAACATCAGTCTCTTCTCCACCTATCATGGTGCTGTCAATCGGTCAAGTGGTGAGAATCTTTGTTTTCTTGATGTTGAGCTTCAATCTAATTTGAAGACTACAGTCCTTGGCCTTCTTCAGGTTCTTCTCAGTTGCAGCAAGCAAGGTTGTGTCATCTGCATAATGTAGATTGTTGATACGTCTTCCTCTTATCTTGATGCCACATCCTCCTCATAAAGATCTGTTTCCAGTATGACCTGCTCCACATATAGACTGAAAAGGTATGGAGACAGAATGTATCCCTGATGCACTATTTTCCCGATTTTGAACCATCCAGTGTTTCTTTGCTGTCTTCTGATCACTGCTTCCTAGTCCAAGTATAGGTTTTTCATGAGCACAATAAAATATTCTGAGATTCCCATTCTTCTCAATGTTAGTCACAATTTTTTGTGATCCACACAGTCAAATGCCTTTGCATAGCAAATGAAACACAGATTGACATTCCACTGGTACTCTTTGCTTTCAGCCAGTATCCACCTGACATTGATGATAATGTCTGTAGTGCCATGGTCTCTTCTAAACCTGGCCTGTATTTCTGATCAGTCAATCATTTGTCATAATGATGGTCTTATTCCTACCAATTATTGTGAACATAGTACAGAATTAGACAATATTTCAGTGTGTTGTACAATAGACCTTACAGAGTGATTGGCTTGCTGAACTTCTATTACTACTTTTAAAAACATAGATCCTTTTATTATAGAAGTTATAGAGGTAAAACTTACTATCTTAGCCTAAATTTCCTCAAGACATTAGCTTACATGCAGTTGTTTTGGAGAATTAGGTAACAGAGAAAGTAAAAGAAGGGAGGAGGGAAACCAGTATAAGAATGTATTATCAAGATGGTCACTCAACAGGCAACCAACCGATCTTTATTCCACTGAGCCTTCTGAGCAATCTTAATAAACACATCCTAAAGCAGACTGTCTCAGAAAGAAAAGGGGGAGGAGCATTTATCATTGGCTCCTATTCCCAATGGTCATATGACCTCCAGGCATTGATTCTTCCAGCATTTCTGAGACTCACATATAAATGTGAAGAGTAGGTTCCTGCCATGCATTTTGCTACTGCACTAACCAGAGGCAAGACACTATCTAAAGGCACATTTCTCTGATCCTGGTACCTACCATATGTCCCTCTAATACAGAAGTTACAAAAGTAACACTATCTCTGCCTGAATTTACTCAAGACATTAGCTTATGGGCCATTATTTCAGGGAATGAGCTAACTGAAAAATATGAAAGAAAAGGAGAGGGAAAACAATATAATAATATCAAGAATATCAAGATGGTCGCAGCATCATAGGAACACATTGC
This sequence comes from Elephantulus edwardii, assembly GCF_000299155.1. Lineage (NCBI taxonomy): Eukaryota > Metazoa > Chordata > Mammalia > Macroscelidea > Macroscelididae > Elephantulus > Elephantulus edwardii. Next base: position 18,904,979 of record NW_006399792.1, read on the forward strand.
CATCCCAGTATGTTACACTAATAGATGAGTGATGGTTCATATTATTTACCAACTCATCAGCTATCATTAAAAGATAAGTAATTGGCAGGTGGAGTTATTATGCCAAACCTACAACTGTAGTTTCAGAATCAAAGGGAGATTCATCAACAACCTGCTTTATGCAGATGACACAATCTTACTTGCTGAAACTGAGGAGGACTTGAAGTGCTTACTACTGAAGATCAAAGATTATAGCCTTCAATATAGATTAAATATCATCATTAAGAAAACAAAAGTTCTCAGCACTGGACAAATAGGCAACATCATGATGTTGTGTTGTTGTTGTTAAGTACCGTAGGGTCATAGGCGACTCATAGCAACCCTATGAATGAAAGTCCTCAGAACTTGTGTGACCTTCATCCTCTCTCCAAGTTCACAGGGTTTCCGGTGGCAAGTTATTATGGAAGTGGATGCCACTCCTGCTTCCAAGCTTGTTTTAATTGGGGAGCTCCACCAAACACTGTCAGCCATGGATAACCATTAACACATTTGACACCACATCAGTGTCACAGTGTTTAGCTTCATAGCAACCACAAGTTACCTCTGTACAGCAAGTGGACACACCAGGGCTATACAACTGAGAAGAATGTTTGAACAAAAACAATGAAAAACAGGCCTGAGGGCTGTGGATTAAAAGTCACCCACCTTTGGCTTGGTAGCATCACTTTAGGTCCACTAGGCCAACTGATCACTCTCTATGTTGATGTTATTATTGTCAAGTGCCGTCAAGTTGTAGGCGACTCACAACCTATGAACGAATGTCGTCATGATAGATGGAGAAAACTTGGAAATTGTCAACAATTTCATCTTACTTGAATTCACAATTAACACCCTCAATACCAATAGTCAGGAGAAGAGAAGATGTATTGCACTGGGAAAGTGTGCTGTCAAGGACTTCTCCAAATTACTCGAGAGTAATGATGCCATTTTAAAAATTAAGATGCTCATGATTTGGGCAATGGTCTTTTCAACCACTTGCTATGCATGTGGTAGCTGGACAATGAATAAGGGTAACAAAAAGAGAATTGATGCCTTTGAGTTGTGGTGTTGGGAAAGAGTACTGAATACTCAATGGACTTCCAGAAGGACAATTACATAGGTAGTAGAAAAAAGGCAGCCAGAATGCTCGTTGGAAGCAAAAATGAATGATAAAGCTTCATCTCACATACTTTGTGTATGCTGCTAGGAGAGGCTATTCCTTGGAAAGGGACATCATGCTTGGAAAGGTAGAGGGTCTTGGTGAAAAAAGAGGAAGACCATCCACCAGATTGATTGACACAGTGATTGCTACAATAAGCTTACTTGTGTCAGAGATTATTTGAATGGAACAGGATAGGGCATGGCTGAGATCTTTTGTTCACAGTGTTACTATGAGTTAAACTTGACTCTACAGTACTTGACAACATCACAGATAACTTCACAAAACTACTGAAACCCTACATGAAATTATTTACAATAGTTGTGGGGTTTAGGTACCTACCATAGAGTCAAGTATGACTCAGCAACCTTATGAACAACAAATCTGAACCCTGTCCTATTTTGTGCCATCCTCATCATCTCTAACACACTTGAGCCTATTGCTGCAGTCACTGGGTCAATTCATTTTTTAAGGGCCTTCCTCTCCTTTGCTCACCATCCACTTTTCTAAGCATGATATCTCTCTCCAAAGAATAGCCTCTCCTAAAAAAAATGCCCAAAATATGAAAAATGAAGCTTTACTATCCTTGCCTCTAAAAAACACTCTGGCCACTCCAAAACACATCTGTCATTCTTTGCCATCCATGGACTATTCAACACTCTGCTCCAACACCACATCTCAAAGGCATCAATTCTTATTTTCTCATTCTTATTTATTGTTCAGCTTTTGGATATATAGCAGGTGACTGGATAGACTGCATGGTTTGAATCAGGGACACCTTCAAACTGACATGCTTGTTCCTTAGTAATTTGGAGAGGTCATTTCCAGCAGACTTGTCCATCTCCTGGTATTAAGGATGTTGATTGTGGATTCAGGCAATATGAAATAATTTACAACTCTTTTTTCTGTCATCATGTTACTTATTGGTCCAATGGTAAGTATTTTTGTTTTCTTAATGTTGAGATGCAATCCATTTTGAAAGCTGCAGTCTTTGATCTACTTATAGCAGTAGTAGCTGGAAAAAGAAACAGCATCAAAATGGTACCCTAGTTTTCTAATGTAACTTCATTTCCTAGACTCCATTTTCAATCACGGTTCTGAATATTGCTGAGCTTCCACCAAATCGATAACATTCAGCTGAAATGTAAATTTGAAACTAAGTGGAGAGAGGCAAGACTCAAGGCTTCTATTTGGTTGTGTAGATCATAATGATAGTAACTTATTCTGGCACCAGTATCTTTAATCACAGCTTCCAGATTTCATAAAGGGGGATTCTCAGTCATGACAAGAACTCCAATTCTCTTAAAAAGACAGAATATTCCTTGTGAGTTAGCTCTAAAATACACCTCTGGTCACCACTCCATCAAGTTCAGTGTAAAAATTTGTTTCTTTGACCTTCTATGTTATCTTGCAAGAATTTAATAGCATTAAAAACTGTTTTAGAATAAGTCATTAGAAAACAATTTCATTTTCAACATCTGAATAATATTCAGAACATAAAGTGAGTGTCATAAAACGAACGGTAGAGTTCTACAGTTTCCTTGTGTCCCAAGATTCAGGATACAAAGAAAACTTGGAGTCTTTAAATCCCATTGCTTCTAGGTTTTCCTTACTCCACGTCATCTTCTAAATAAAAAATTTTCATTGTGTCAGTCCCTTAACACAATCTTTTAATGGTGTGCCTCCACCTAAACAAGCAGTCTTCAATATGGATTACATCTCAACATCAAGAAAACAAGTATGCTCACCACTGTAGCTATAAGCAATATCATAATGTTGTTGTTGCTGTTATGTGTCGTTGAGCCGTTTGCGACTCATAGTGACCCTATGTACAACAGCCCTAAACCCTGCTCTATCCTGTGCTAATCGCCTGGCCTCTGACACACCCATCCCGATTACCCCAGTCACTGAATCAATCCACCTCATAGAGGGTCTTCCCCTCCTGCGCTGTCCCTCCACCCTACCAAGCATGATGTCCCTCCAAGGGCCGGTCTCTCCTTACAACATGTCCAAAGTATGTCAGACGAATTCCCAGAATCCTTGCGTCCAAGGAGTAGGCTGGTTTAACCCTCTCCAGGATGAATCTGTTTGTTTTCTTGGCAGTCCAGGGTACATTCAATACTTTTCCCCAGCACCATAGCTCAAAAGCATCAATTCTCCTTCTATCCTCCCTAGTCATTATCCAAATCTCTGATGCATAACAAGTGATTGCAAAGACCATGGCCTGTATCAGGCACACCTTAGTCTCCAGAGAGACACCGTTGCTCTTGAGTACTTTAGAGAGGTCCCTAACAGCAGACTTTCCCATCGTGATACATTTTTTTATTTCCTGGCTGCTGGTGCCAAGAGTGTTGACCGTGGAGCCGAGCAAACTGAAGCTGTGAACAATCTCAATCTCTTCACCATCCATCCTGATGCTACCAATTGGTCCAGTGGTGAGAATCTTTGTCTTCTTGACATTGAGCCTCAGTCCATACTGAAGGCTGCAGTCCTTGATCCTCTGCAGCATGTGCATGAGGTCCTCCTCAGTTTCAGCAAGCAGTGTTGTGTCACATAGATCTTCCACCAATCCTGACACCACACTTCTCCTCCTAGAGCCCGGCTTCTTGGATAATCTGCTCTGCATACATGTTGAAAAGGTATGGAGATAGGACACATCCCTGGCGCACACCCTTCCCAATTTTGAACCATGCAGTGTTACCTTGCTCTGTTCTAACAAATGCCTCTTGGTCCAAGTATAGGTTTTGCATTAGCACGATTAAATGTTCTGGGATTCCTATTCTTCTCAGAGTCAGCCACAGTTTGTTATGATCCACACAGTCAAACGCCTTATGCTCAAAGTATGTGAGTTGAAGTTTTATCATCTTTGCCTCCAAAGAGTACTCTGGCTGCACCTTCTCCAAGACATATCTATTTGTTCTTTGGAAGTCCATGTTATTTTCAGTACTCCTCCAACATCCCAGTTGAGAGGCATCAGTACTTCTCCTGTCATTTTTACTCACTACCCAGCTTTCAGTTGTATAGCAAGTGAATCAAGCACACCTTAATCCTCCAACTGACATTGCTCCTCAATAATTTGGAGTGGTCCCTGACTGCAGAATGTCCCAGTGCAAAAAAATATCCTGATCTCCTGCTTGATGATACATTATAGACCCAATGAATATAATATGCAAACAAGAAAATATGGAAATTCCCTTATTATGGGGAGCTATTATACATATTTATGGAATGCTAATCACAATGCTCTATTGTGCATAGCTCACCTGAAACTGAAAAAGATGTGAAGTGTTTGCTGCAGAAGGTCAAGAACTATAGCCTTCAATATGGACTGAAGATCAACATCAAGAAAACAAAGATTCAAGGCAGACTTTGGTACCCTAATGGCAGGAAACTGCACTGCAATCCCAGAGGTTCGCAGTTCAAATCCACCAGACACTCTGCTGAAGAAGGAAGAACAATTGCCTCCTGTACCAGTCAGATCCGATTTGACGGTACACACATAAAAGAAAAAAAGAAAAAACAAAGATTCTCAACCCTGAACCAACTGACAGCACCATGATAGCTTGAGAAGAGATGCTAACAATTTCAGCTTGCTCGGCTCCACAACCAATGCTCTTGGCACCAGCAGTCAGGAAATCAAAAGATGAATTGCATTAGGAACCTCTCCAGAGCGCTAAAGAGCAACAAGATCAGTCTAGATTTAAAAGTGCACCTGATCCAGGCCATGGTCCTCACACTTGTTATGCATCATAGAGTTGCACAATGAATAAGGGTGAGAGAAGAAGAATCGATGCCTTTGAGTTGTGGTGTGGAGAAGAGTATTGAACCATGGACTGACAAGAAAACTAACAGATCTGTCTTGGAAAGGATGAAACAAAGTTCCTTTTTGGAGGCAAGGATTTTGAAGCTCTGTCTCACATACTTGGGCTTATTGACAGAAGGGACCAGTCTTTGGAGAAGGACATCGTGCTTGGAAGGTTGGAAAGACAGCCCAGGAGAAGGAAGTTCCTGGATGATATGTATTGACACAGTAACTAGGGTATTGGGGATAGGTGTGTTGGAAGCATTGAGATTGGCTCAGGATAAGGCAGAGTTCAGACCTATTGTGTATAGTGTTACTATGAGTCACAGGTAACTCAATGGCACCTAACAACAACCACAATTGTTTTACAATGAAGGCACTGGCAAAAAGTAAGACCCCAAGAATCGATGTGATACCAGTTGACATTTCAAATGAAAGATGCAGCCCTGGACATATTCATCATCTGTGATGAAAAGTTATAGAATAGTTGCCTGACTGACTAACTGGGAGAGGGCTATATTTATTCCCATTCCCAAGAAACATAATCCAACAGAATGTGGAAATTAACGAACTACGTCATATATATCATATACAAGCAAAATACTGTTTAAGATCATTCAAAAACAGCTAAACCGGTACATAGAGAACTGTCAGAAGTTTAAGTTGGATTTAGAAGAGGTCATGGAATCAGGGATATTACTGCTGATGTCCGATGGTTCCTGTCTGAAGACAAAGAATACCAGAAGAATATCTTCTTGCGCCTTCTTGACTTTGTGGTTCATAACAAGTTATGGATAACATTGAGAAAAATGGGAATCCCAGAACACCTAATTATCTAATAGAAAATCTATACCTAGATCAAGAAGCTGTTGTCCAAATAGAGTAAGAGAACTGCAAGGTTTAAAATCAGTAAGGGTTTGTGTCAGGGTTGTATCCTTTCTCCATAAATATTCATTCTGTATGTTGAACAAATTTTTTTTAAAAACTGGACTCTATGAAGAATGTAGTTTCAGAATTAGAGGAAGACTCCTCAGTAATCTTTGTTATTCAGATGACACAATCTTATTCGCTGAAAGTGAGAAGGACTTGCACTTGCTGCAGAAGGTTAAGTACTGCAGCCATCAATATTAATTGCATCTCAATGACAAGAAAACAAAAATTCTTACCAATGATCCTATAGGCAACATTATGATAAACAGAGAAAAGATTCAAAGAGTCAATGAATTCATCTTACTTGGACCCATAATTGACACACTTGGTACCAGCAGTCAGGAGATCAAGAAACATATTGCACTGGTAAAGTCTGCATTCAAGGTCCTCTCCAAATTATTGAGGAGCAATTGTGTTAGTTAAAGGACTAAGTTGCACCTGATTCAGGCCATGGTCTTGTCTTTTCTTTTCTTGCTATGCATCTGAGAGCTGAGAAATTAATAAGGAAGAATTGAACCTTTGAACTGTGGTGTTGGGAAAGAGTATTGAATAGTCCATACACTGCTAGAAGAACAAACAGACATATCTTGGAGAAGATGCTGTCACACTGGTACTTATGAAAGCAAAGATATTAAAGCTACATCCCACATACGTTGAGTATATTGCTATGAGAGGCTATTCCTTGGAGAAGGACATGATGCTTGGGAAAGTGGTGGGACACCGAAGAAAAGGAAGATCCTCAACCAAGTGGATTGACACAGTGACTACAGCAATGGGCGCCAGTGTGTCAGTGATGGTGAGGATAGCACAAGACATGAGAAGGTTCAGGTGTGTTAGTAATAGGGTTACTATAAGTCATACTCAACTTGATGGTACCTTACAACAATATACAAGGAATTTTAGAACATGGAAATAAATAAAGTCCCTAGCTTTACAGATGTGGTCTATATGCTGAGCAAATTATCTGAGAAACTGGACTCTATGAAGAGGAATGTGGCATCAGGATTAGAGGAAGACTCATAAATAACCTGCCTTATGCAAATGGCACAACCTTGCATGCTGAAAGTGAGGAGAACTTGAAATACTTGTTGCAGAAGATCAAGTAATGAAGCCTTCAATACGTATTTCATCTCAAAGTGAAGAAAACAAAGATTGTTACCATTAAACCAATAGGTAGTGTCATGATGGATGGAGAGAAGATTGAAACTGTCAACAGCTTCATCTTGCTTGGACCCACAATTAACATCCTTGTTATGAGCAGTTAGGAAATAAGGAGATGCATTGCACTGAGAAAATG
>NW_006399792.1:18912979-18914959 GCF_000299155.1 Elephantulus edwardii
TTTGTTTGTTTGTTTGTTTGTTTGTTTGTTTGTTTTTCCCAGCATCCAGGCTTGAGTAAAGGCTGTCCTTTTGATCTTACATGTTTGGTTTTTCTAAGGGATGTGTTCCTTCCTGATGTTGATCACCTTAAAGGCCTGTCTATTGTTTGGATGAAAGTTTAGCCTCATGCGTGAGTTTGGTTCCAGGCTTTGAAGGGTGACTAAGGACAATAATCTTGGGAGTTCTGTTAGGCTCTATCAGCCCAGTAAACCTTATCTTTTGGGGGTTTTAAGTATTGTCCCACATTCTCCCCCTCCCACCCCCACCCCACGCACACACTATCAGGGACCTTCTCTTGTGATCCTTTTCAGTACAATCAGCCCATTTTCCACTCTTGCTCATGGCTCAGATATAAGACCTCCACCGACCAAGGAACAGCTATAAAATGGTTTGATTTTATTAAAATATTCCAGAAAGATTTATTACTCAGGGTTAAGCTACAAAAAAAAAAAAGGAGAGGGGAGGAAATAAACTCCATAGCAAAATGTTCTCCAAGTTATGACAGTTTTACTCCACCTTATATCTTTATTTGGTTATTTAACCTGCTGTAAGGCATGCCTGACTAACTCATGATATTTAATTCATCATCTTGCCTCACCAAATGCTGTCATCTACATAATAGCAGAAGCCTAGGTTACTGACAGTTGACATTTAAGTCAGTAGACACTAAAACCAAGTAAGAGGATAAGAAGCAATTATTGGTTCCCTAAAATGTCTGCCTTCCTGTTCTGCAAGATCATACTTGTGCTAAAAGTGTCTGCATTCTCTCTATTTTATTGTGTGAGAGCAAAAACTGAGGTCCTTGGGATAATCACCATACTCTTTACCCCAGCAGATACCTTAGATCTGAGGTAACTTACCTTGGAACTGGATCTCTGTCTTTCATAGCCCTTCAACTTCACTACAACTCCCTGATACAGGTGAGAAAGAATTGTCATTCTCAAGCTGTACTGCAATCCCAGAGGTATGCGGTTTGAATCCACCAGATGCTCTGCTGGAGAAGGTGGGCCAATCTTCTCCTGCACCAGTCATATCTGATTTGATGGTGCATACACAAAAAAAATTAATAGAAAAGAAAGAAAGGAAAAGAAAAGGAAGAGAAGAGAAAGAGAAGAGAAGAGAAGAGAAAGAAGAGGAGAGGAGAGGAGAGAAGCGAAAAGAAAAGAAAAGAAAAGAAAAGAAAAGAAAAGAAAAGAAAAGAAAAGAAAAGAAAAGAAAAGAAAAGAAAAGAAAAGAAAGAATTGTCATTCTCCTGAATTCTAGATTTCTGGAGGCCAAAGAGTTGGTTAACCCACAAAAACCCTTGTCTTGAGATGTTCTTTTTGAACTCTTTAGAAACTGCTTTCTAAAGGCACCTTTAAAATAACATAATAACCAAGTAAATACTTAGTCATTGCTCTCAAGTCAGATCTGACTCATTGCTAACTCTCCATTGAGTTTGAGACTGAAAATATCATAGAAGGAAATTGCCCTCTTCCTCTCATGGAACCCCTGGAATATTTGAACCACCATAAAGGTTCAGCTTAGAGGAATTCCCTAAACACTACATCACTAAAGCTCTCCCCCCATAAATAACTTAATGAAGACCATTTTGCCATTGCCATGCGTTTTTTAGAAGAATCCTTAGTACATAGTCCTTTTCAAGAAACAGAAGCTCTAAAGTTGACTTATAATATAGTTATGTTTTAGAGTAAACCATTTTTTAATTTTTCTTTAAAACAAACATCAATTTTGTTTCCATCAACCATTTTTTACTTTCCAGGCAGAAGTGTTATCAGATTTGCAAGACTAAAGAAACTTAAATTTATACAAATGACTCCTGCGGGCTTAGGAGTATTGTTGTTGTTGTTGTTGTTGTTGTTATGTGCTGTCGAGTCACTTGCGACTCATAGGGACCCTGTGTACAACAGCCCTAAACTCTGCTCTGTCCTGTGCCAATC
>NW_006399792.1:18916352-18921069 GCF_000299155.1 Elephantulus edwardii
TTGCTCATATGTTGTTTCATGAAATTCTTCTGTGTCTGCCAATTCCTTTTGATACAGTGACTCAGTATATTCTTTCCATCTTCTTTTAATACTTCCTGGCTTAGGAGTAGTGTAATACTTCCTGGCTTAGGAGTAGTGTAATACTTCCTGGCTTAGGAGTAGTGCTTCCAAATCAAAGATATAAGGTTTAAATCCACCAACTGCTCCAAGGCAGAGGGATGAGCAATCCCCTCCCATCCAGTTTACTTCTGAAAACTCACTGAGAGGCTCAGCTCTGAGTCTGTTCCATCTCTGTGATACATAACAACAAAATTATTTTCATGTTCATATAGGTCAGAGGAAGATCTTTCTTTTTAATCTTCCTGTGCTGATTCACAAGAGTAAAAATTTCCTCTTGGTAAAGTCAAATGCTATCGTATCTTGAATTGTATACCTAACCATGAAACTTGTAGATGTCATCCCATCTGGAAATACGGTTTTATGTTCATAAGACTGTATCAGAGTAGAATGTCTTAAGCCACTCACAATTGAGATACCAAAAGGTGGATTACAGAGGCTTACACCAATCACTTTTGAGATTTTTTTTTTTAAGGCAGTTGACTAGGCTCAGGGTTCAAACTAGGAGGATATGACATCAGCAGTTTCATGATAAAATGAGCTCCCTTCAGGGTGAGTAAGGTTGTTTGCAACCACCATCTGGAGATGAAGATCTCTGTGAAATGTGAAATAGTTGACACCATCAAGGAAGTTACTCACAGCCCAAACTGGCACCCTTTGAAACAAGATTACTCTAAAGTAGTTGTACACCATTTTTAGGGAACACATGAAATTCATGAATGAAATTCACGAAATTCATGTCAATGAAATTCATGTCAGGAAGAACTTGAACTTTTATTATCAATAAAGCCAAATGTCTTCCTTTTTCTCTGCATTTCTCTTTTACCTTCCTCCCACTTCTACACTGTCATTTTATTAAAACATCCCAGAGAGAATAACAAAAATCACAATATCACCTAGAAACAAATCCAGACACAAAAATTACAAAGTAATATAAAACAAGACAAAAAATAGAGAACCAAATTATCAGTCAGTAAATGAAGACCACTCTAAAAATAAACAAGTTGTGGGTAACACTGAGAAGAATGGGAGTCTCAGAACACCTCACTGTGCTGGTGCAAAACTTAGCCATAGACTAAGAAGCAGTCTTCCAATCAGAACAAGGGAACACTGTATGGTTTAAATTTTTTTTAAAAAAAGGTGTGCATCAAAGTTGTATTTTTCTTCATATCTATTCAATCTGTATGTTGTTGTTGTTGTTGATTGCCGTCGAGTCGAGCACAACTCATAGCGACCTTCTAAACAAAAAGCCTGAAGCCTTTCTATGACTATTGTCATTTATCAAAGTTTATAGAGTTTCCAGAGGCATGTTGTTTAGGAAGCGGATGCCACTTCTGCACTGAGCAAGTAACTCAAGAAGCCAGACTACATAAATTAAAAATGTGATACTAGGATTGGAGGAAGACTCATTAATAATTTGCATTATGCAGACGACACAATCTTGCTTTCAGAAATTGAAGACTTGAAGCACTTACTGAAGAGGATCAAAGACTACAGCCTTTAATATGAATTACAACTCAACAGCAAGAAAACAAATATCCTCCCCACTGGACCAACAGGCAACATCATAGACAGATGGTGAAAAGATTGAAGTTTTCAAGAATTTCATTTTACTTGGATTAATAATCACCATCCATGGTAGTTGTTCTTAGGTGCCATTGAGTCAAGTACAACCCATAGCAACTGCATGAACAACAGATCTAAACCCTGTCCTATCTTGTGCCATCCTCACAATTTTTGACACTATAGAGTCCATTGCAGCAGTCACTATGTCAGTTCATCTGGTTGAGGGTCTATGTCCTTCTCTAAGAAATACTCTCTCCTAGCATTATGTCCGAAGTACGTAAGATGAAGTTTTAGCATTCTTGTCTCCAAGAAGCACTCAGGCTGCACTTTCTCCAAGACATACTTGTTTGTTCTTTTCACGGTCAATGGGATATTCAGTATTTTCTCCAACATCACAGTTCAAAGGGATCAATTCTTCTTCTGTCATCCTTATTCATTGTCCAGCTCTCAGATGCACAGCAAGTGATCAAAAAGACCATGACCTGATTCAGGTGTACCTTAGTCCTCCAATTAACATCTATGTTCCTCAATAATTTGGAGAGGCCCCCAACTGCAGACTTTCCCAGTTCAATGTGTCTTATTTTCTGACCGCTAGTACTTAGGGTGTACTTAAATTGGCTTAAGGGTTTGATCTACCAACTGCTAAAGACAAAGAATTGAGAAATTGTATTGATTTCTGCAATAAAATCAATCATTCAATCAAAATCTATTACTAATAAGTGGTGATTGGAATATAAAATTTGGAAATAAGATAGGATATGGCCATGATGAGAGGAAAATTTTCCAAGATTACATGAGAGAATTTAATATAACCGACAATTTATTCATTGCAAATGACTTTTGTAAAAAAACAAAACAAAAAACCAAACACAAAAACAGTGACTTGGAAACATGTGGTCTTCAAGAAGTGACTACAAAAGAATTTAATTAATCATACCTGATGAAGAGAAGCTAAATATTATCAGTTATAACAAGACTAAGGGCCCACTGTGAAATAGCCCTTAAATAGCTTGTGTACAAGTTCAAATTATAGCTAAAAAAAAAATTTTCTTTAAATCCACAAGAGTTTGGGTACACCTTAAGTATGTTGTTGTCGTTTTTCTTGTTATGTGTTGTCAAGTCATCTGCAACTCATAGCGACATACAGCAGCTCTGAAGCCTGCCCTGTTCTGAGCCAATCTCACTGACTTTGACATACCTGCCCTCATTGCCCCAGTCACTGTATCAATCCATCTCATCCAGGGTCTTCCTCTCCTGTGCTGTCCCTCCACCTTTCTGAGCATGATGTCCTTCTCCAAGTATCAATCCTTTCCTGGCCATGTGCCCAAAGTGTATGAGATTGAGCTTCAAAATCCTAGCCTCCAAGGATAAACTTGGTTTTATTTTTCTCATTCCAAAAAAAGGTGGCCTGACAGAATGTGGAAATTATCGAACAATGTCACTAATACCACACACAAGCAAAATTTTGCTGAAGATTATCCAAAAACTACTGAAACAGTATGTTAACAGAGAACAAGAAGAAATACAACCTGGATTAAGAAAAGGTCATGGGATTAGGTCAATGTCAGATTGATGTTGGCAAAAAGCAAAGACTATCCGAGGAATGTCTGTTTTTCATTGAGTAATGCAAAGGCATTTGACAATGTAGAACACAGCAAATTTTAAGTATATCCCACCTGAATTTAGAGACTATCTTAAGAATGAATGAAGACCAGGCGAGCTGTGAGATGACTTAAAAAAATACGTGAAGAAAGAAAAAAATCTCCAAAATATACAGGAAAGAAAGAAAGAAGAAATTATTCTAATATCCATTTTGGATATTAGAAGGAAGAGACTCTGAAACTTGTTCTTGAATGTAGAGAAGCTAAAGTGAATGGAATAAATGATTAGAAAACCAAAATTAAAAACTATGCTTAGTATTTTCCACACTTAAAGAATTAAAGAAAATATTCAAGTTACAATAATTAAGGTTTCCATAGGTAAAAGTACTTAAAGATGCAGGAAATAAAAAAGAAATGAATACACAATCACTGGACCAAAAAGAATTGGTTGATACTCAACCATCTTATGATGCGGCATATTATCAACAAGCAATAGTATTCAAAGGAGTCCTAGTTGCACTGATTTAGGAAAAACAAGGCACCATATATAGAATACCAATTGAAATTTTCTAACAAATGGATGCAACCTTGGGCATACTCACGAAGCCTATACCAAGAAATTTGGAAGATGGTCATCTGACCAACCAACTGAAAGAGATCCATATTTGTGCCCATTCCAAAGAAAGACAACCCCAAAGAATGTGGAAATTATCAAAATAATATTATTAATACAATAAGCAAGTAAAATCTTGCCAAAAAATATTTTGAAATGGCTGAAGTGGGAACATGGAACTTCCAGAAATTTCAGCTAAATTCAGAAGAAGATATGGAATAAGGGATATCATTGCTGATACCAGATGAATCTTGACTGAAAGTATGGAATATTATTAACATGTATATCTGAGTTTTATCAGCTAAGAAAAGGCATTAAGTTGCGGAAATAATGACACATTACAAATAATACTATGAAAATGATAATTCAGAATACTTAATTTTGCTCATGTGTAACTTGTACATGGACCAAGAAGGGGCCATTCAAACAGAGCAAGGAGATACTGCATTGTTTAAAATCAGGAATCATTTATGTCAGAGTTGTATTCTTTCAACTTATTTGTTCAATATATATGATGAACACATAAACCAGGAAACTAGACTATGTGAAGAAAAATGCAGCACGAGGAGTGGATGAAAGCTAATTAAACAACCTGGATACACAGATAACACAGCCTTTCTTCCTTGCAGAAAGTAAGGAGGAAAGACTTGATCACTTGCTTACAAAGTTTTCTATGTGGATTACAAGACTATGTCTCATGAACTTCGAACATGTTATCAGGAGGAGTCAATCTTTGGAGAAGGATATGATTGGGAAAGTAAAGGTTCAGCAAAATAAGAGGAAGACCCTCAATGAGATAAGGTGATACAGCAGTGCCGTC
>NW_006399792.1:18923243-18924895 GCF_000299155.1 Elephantulus edwardii
AGTTCCTTCAGCTTGAGAAATACTGAGTATATTTTCCCCTTTTGCTTTTCTAACTCCAGGTCTTTGCGTATTTCATTATAATATTTTGCTTTGACTTTTCAAGTAGCCCTTTGAAATTTTGTTCAGCTCTCTTAGCTCAGTGTTCCTTCCCTTGTTTTGGCTCCTTTCCATTCCATTGTAAGTTTCAGAGTCTCTTCTGAGATCTATTTTGGTCTTTTCTTTCCTCCATGTCTTTGTAAGGACCTTTTTTTCCCTTCATGAATGATGTCCTTAATGTCATTTCACAACTCATCTGGTCTGCAGTCATTAGTGTTTAATGAGTCAAATCTATTCGAAATGTTTTTTAAAATTAGATTGGGTACAAAGCCATGTATTGTTTCTCATGATGAACTTTTTTTCCATTTTCTTCAATTTCAGTTTGAACTTGCATAAGAGTAGCTGATGATCTGTTTCACAATCAGTCTCCGGTCTAGCTTTGACTGCTGATACTGACAAACTTCATATATTTACAATTATTTCATCTAGAACCCAAATTGAACCACAACAAGTAGTTCTCACTTTTTAGTATTTTTTTTCTAATATCCTGTCCTTAAGTCAACCAAGATTTCTTTAAAATTTAAAAAAAGAAAAGCTATGTAATGCTTACTTTAGATAGACACAGGCGATTCCAGGACAAAGTTTGTTTCAAATAATCAAATAAAGTAATTGTTAGGGTGTAGAATATGGCCATAATACTGATGTCAGATGTGCTAAACACAATGGCTGTAATTCTGTCAAAGTCCAAATAAATTTCTGTTTCCTTGGAATATCCCTCTTCAAAACTTTATAGGCAATTGAAAGTAATACCAAAACTACACTATATGTAACAGCCATTTTAGACCAACATTCTTTCCAGAACAGAGATGGTGAATAAAATTTAAGAGTAATAAATAGATCCCAAAGTCAGCTTTATTTTTATTTTTAACTGTATTGTCCAATACAATAGTCACTAACAATGGAGCATTTGAGATGCTGTTGATCTGAATTGGGAGGTACTTAAGTTTAAAATATAAACCAGATAGTCTCTGAGAATCTATGACAAGGAAATGCTAACCAATTGTAGGCCTGGAAGGGATAGAAAGTGAAATAGAGATGGCTAAGAGGCTCCCAGTTTCAAGATGGTAGGTGCTGAATGATTAACTGAAAGGCTGGGGGTGAAAAAGACCCCTACAAAGCAAAAGTAGATGGGAATTGTCCCTGCCTCCTTCTAGTTCCAGGAGACAACAGTAGTGTTTTGTTGTTTTTAGTGAATGCTCAGGGAGCTTGTGGCTTTCTGTTTGTCCCTAGTGGGTGTCAGCAGAGCAGACTTGCCAGATGAATTGGGGGTCTCTGTCCCAGAGTTTGCCAGCATTTGGGTGTGCCGGAATGGTAAAATACAGTAGGGCCTGAGGGCCACAGGCCCTTGGGGCCTATTTTTAATTGTTTTGGTCAAACCTGCTTCAAGGTCATATAGCTCCGATGTGTCCTCTTGCCGTACAGAGGTAACTTGTGGTTGCTGTGAAGCTGAACACTGTAATACTGATGTGTCAAATGAGATAATAATTACTCATGGTGAACAGTGTTTGGTAGAGCCCCCCCAATTAAAACCAGCTTGAAAGTAGGAGTGGCATCCA
>NW_006399792.1:18925985-18947684 GCF_000299155.1 Elephantulus edwardii
CAGTTTCAGCAAGCAGGGTTGTGTCATCTGCATAACGCAGATTGTTGATAGATCTTCCACCAATCCTAACGCCACACTTCTCCTCATAGAGCCCAGCTTCTTGGATAATCTGTTCTGCATAGACGTTGAAAAGGTATGGAGATAGAACACATCCCTGGCATACGCCTTTCCCAATTTTGAATCATGCAGTGTTTCCTTGCTCTGTTCTGATGACTGCTTCTTGGTCTAAGTACAGATTTTGCATTAGAACAATCAAGTGTTCTAGGATTCCCATTCTTCTCAGAGTCAGCCACAGTTTGATATGATCCACACAGTCAAATAAATAGATGGATAGATAGATGATAGATAGATAGATAGATAGATAGATAGATAGATAGATAGATAAAACATAACATTTTAAATTTGTATTTAAAAGGTGAAATTTTCATAAAAAGGTGAAGGGTTATTGATAGTTCTTTTATACCAAAATAAGTTTCTGTTTGCGTCACTGGTTCATGGACAACAAAGCCCTTATGAAACTTAGATAAAAGAGCTCCTTGCACTGTCAGGGTATTTTCTTATTTCAATGCAAAGAATATTTTAAAGTTTAGCCTTGGCCAGAATTTACTACATTAAAGAAGAGATTCAATTATAAGGAGATTGGCTGTTGAAGTGATGCTGCTAATACTTCCTCACTTTCTTTTTTTATCCTTTTTTTTTTAAGCCTCAGATCTTAAAATGTCTTTATATTTTAGAAAATGGATTTCAGGAAAGTGAAAAAGCAATACCAGAGGGAATAAGCGCAGAATTGGTTATAGTCATTCAAGTTTCAGAGTTATATGCTAATGTAAGTATCTGAAAAACATCTCTTAAGGGTTTAAAATAAAATGTACAGCTCATTCTTAATTTTTCATTTTCCTGTACAAGGAAGAAAATAATTTGCATTTCTGAAATTCCTAAAAACTTTTTCGTTGAGTAATTTAATTGCACTGCAGTTTACCTTTGATCTAATCCCTTCTTTCATAAACATGGTCAAAAGTATTACAAAAGTCCACTGTTGAAACAGGGTGTTGCACATTGAATATTGTATAATGTATTCCACCAATGCATAATAATCACCTCCTCTGTTCACAATTTCTTCAATGTTGGATTCAAGAGCATATATGTTTAAATTTCACTATATATGCCTCCAGAAGCTCGATAAATTTGGAGAAAGGATGAAAATTATACAAGTGTTCAGGTCTTTCATTCATAGGGTCCCTATGAGTTGCCTACGACTCGACGACACTTAACAACAACAACAACGAGAGAGTTCTGCTGGCCTAGTGTATAAAAAGTTATGCTACCAAGTCAAAAGTTGGTGATTTTAATCTGCGGCCCTCAGGCCTGGTTTTAATTGGTTTTGGTCAAACACTCTTCTAATTGATATAGCACTGGTCTGTCCATTTGCTGTACAGAGGTAACCAACTCACGGTTGCTGTGATGCTAAACACTGTGACATTGATGTGTCAAATGTGATACTGGTTACTCGTGGTGGACAGTGTTTGGTGGAGCTCCCCGATTAAAACAAGCTTGGAAGCAGAAGTGGTATTCACTTCCGAAATAGCTTGTCTCTGGAAACTCTATAAACTTGGAGAAATGATGACATTTATACAAGTGTTTAAGTCTCTCATTCATGGGGTCACTATGAGTCATCTATGACTTGATGGCACTTAACAACACAACAACAACAATGATCCTTTAATATCACAATGGTGGGTATGGATCTATTATGGCAAAATTACATAGAGTTTTTTAAAACTATCAAGTATTTGTAGCTCTGGAGGTCCAGTGGTAAGAATCCATGCTACCATCCCAAAGGCATGTAGTTTGAATCCACCAGCTGCTCTATGGGAGAAAGATTGGAAATCTTCTCCCATGCAATTTACTGGTGCTGAAAACCCATGGGAAGATCAGCTAGTTTTTGGTTCTGGATCTACAGCACACAGTAACAATCAAGTATCTCCAGAGTAATATGATCCTTAACATCAAGAAGAAAAAAATTCCTCAGCACTGTACCCATAAGGAACACCAGGATAGATGAAGAAAAGATTGAAGTTGTAAACTATTTCATCTTATTTGGATCCACAATCAACACCATTGGTACCAGGAGATGAGGAGATGGACTGCACTGGGCAAGTCTTCTGGCAGGGACTTCTCCAAATTACTGAAGAACAATGTCAGTTTGGAGACTAAGGCGCACCTGATTCAGTCTATGGTCTTTTCAATCACTTCCTATGCATCTCAAAGCTGGACAATGAATAAGGATGACACAAGAAGAACTGATGCCTTAGCACTGTGTTATTGGAGAAGAGTACTGAACATCTCATAGACAGCCAAAAGAACAAACAAATGTGTCCTGGAGAAGGTGAAGCCAGAGTGTTTCTTAGAGGCAAAGATGGCAAAACTTTGTCTCACATACTTTGTGGATGGAAAGGTGGAGGATCAGCAAGAGAGGAAAAGTCTCAAAGAGATGATTGACACAGTGACTGCAGCAATAGGCTCATGTGTGTCAGAGATCACGAGGATGGTAAAAGATTGAACAGAATTCAAATCTATTGCTCGTAAGGTCACTATGAGTCATGTTTGGCTCAATGACACCTAGAAACAACAATCAAGTATTAACTTTCTCTCAAGTGATCCAGCTGTCTTTGGCAGAAGGCAAGGGTGTCAACATTTTCATTGATAGCATTTAACAAGCATTTTAGACTTGGAAATCTGTTGGCAACACTTTCAACTTCAAATTTTTCATGTAAAGGGGTCATGCCATATCATCATGGACCACAAAAATTTTAGCATTATTTTTATTTGTGGTGTTAAATGCCGTATATGAACAAAAACTCTGAACGCTGTTCTGTCCTGCATCTTCCTCACACTTCCTGACACACAAGAGCCCATTGTAGCAGTCACCATGTCAATCCACCTGGTTAGGGTCTTAGTGCAGGGTTTGTGTGTGTTTCACACTTTCCGTCATTGACATTATGTTTCATACAATCATTCCCATACACTATGTTTTAGAAAAGTAATCACCATTGAACTATGCCCACCATTACCCTTGTCTTTTCCCATTTCCTTTACCCCCTCCCTCTATTTATACAATTGTGCAACCTGTGCAACCCTGTGATTTTGTCTTTACACATCCTCACCCTTCTGTTTCCACTCCATCCATCCTTGGACTCCCATACACATTTTACTAGTTATCCTTCTATTTTTACAATAATGGTCTTATGCAGTATTTATCTTTACAAAACTGGGTAAGTTCACTCAGCATAATCCTATCCAGTCTCTCCCAAGTTATATAATATTTTTCAAAATTGTTGCTTCTGAGTGAGTACTGCATAGTATTCCATCATGTGACTGTATTGCAATTTCTCAATCCATTCAGCTGTGGTTGGACATTTGTGCTGTTTCCATGTTCTAATAATGATGAGTAATGCTTCTATGAACATCGGTGTACAGTGGACCACAAATTTTGTTGTGCTACCAAATGTTTTAAGAGCGTATACTTCTTCTTCCTCCATTCTCTATTTTCTTCTTTCACAAGGAGCACTTCCCCCACGCCCAGCATCCATTCTATATGGCACAGTTGAATGTCCATTCAGATTACAGATTGGTTTAGCAGATATATCTTCCTATTTCAAATTCCATAACATTTTGAATGACCTCACCAACATCAAAAAGTTGAGGATAAATTCCAACACTTTGTTCTTGTGTGAGTGGTATCTTTCACACCTTTTAATGTCATAATTCTGTTTAAAAGTGACAGTAAAAGCACAGTCAATAATTTTATCACTGTCATATGTTCCAAAGTCTATCTTACAAATGCTGTCATACTTTAATTCTATTGTGTCAACAGCATCGAGAGTATAATGGGCAGCACAGTCATTGAAGGAACTCCCAGTGGGAAATGGCAGATCTGTGGCTCAACCATTCTTTTTATTATCTTGTTTGAACAGGCTTCCAACTGTCCACAGATTTCTATCACTGTTTACCCCAGGCTTGATCCAGTTCAGAACATATTTTCTGACTTGTCAGTGTGCTTCCACAGCTTCTTGAAAATCACTCCAAATCCCTTTACTACTGCTTTCTTTTCTTCACTTGTGTTCTTCAAGCAGCTGTTTGCCCATTTTGTGTGTGTGTGTGTGTGTGTGTGTGTGTGTGTGTGTGTGTGTGTGAGAGAGAGAGAGAGACAGAGAGAGAGACAGAGAGAGAGACAGAGAGAGAATATGAATATGTGCATCCACACTTGTCTTTTGGGAAATACACTGTTTGGATAAAGATCATATGTTTGCACTTTGAGGGAAGATCTTTTTGAACTTCTGATCCTTTCTTTTTTGTTTTGTGGTGCTCCCTCTCTGTCTCCATCACCATCTTCTTTATCATCTTTTTCTTTCTTTTCCAGTACTTCTTTTTCCCACTTGTATTGCTACCTCATCATCTGAGGCTCTTGGTTCTCTATCAGCTTTGTATTGACCTGCAGGAGACCCTTTCCTATTCTTTTCCGTCTGCCTTTTTCCCTTGGCTGCCTCCTCATTCCAAGAATGAGCTTCTTCTGACCTTGCTGCATCCATCATCCCCTTGATGTTGCCTGAGAAAGTAACCCCCATTCCCTTTCATCCCAGATTTAGTTTTTTCTCCTTTTCTCCAATTCTTTTGAAACATGTGATCAGAATATTAATGTAAGTAAGTAACTGGACTCTTATGTACTGTGTGCACTGTAGAAAAGATGGAAAATCAGTTTTGTTCATTCCATCTTGATTTCTGTATTGGAGTTATTTTTCAAATTTTTCTGAAAATATTTTGTACTATTTTACTTCTGTGAAATGGGCTACACTCTCAGTTCCTATCACAATATAGAAATATGAGAAGAAATGGTACCATTCTGTGATTTAAATTATTCCCCCCACCCCCAACTTAAACTTTGAATTATCTCATGGGGGAAAGAATTTCTGCATCAAGATTTTTTAAAATGAAGAAAAATATATAAAACTCAACTTCAGTGATAATGGGGGGAAATAGAAAAAGCTGTTTAGTCACAAAAGCAGGCAAGCAGGACTGAGAGAAAGATAGATGCAGCCTTCATGAAGACCACCAAGGAAACAAGGGTTAGAAGTTGAAAAGACACAAGACCCTTCCTCCAAAAGCCAACAGGAAGAGTCTCTTCTAGCCTGGCCAGGGATATGCATCGCTTAAGCATGGAGTTCTGGTGACTTAGTGGTAAGAAGCTGTGCTGCCAACACAAAGGCACATGATTTGAATCCACCAGCTTCTCCCTAGGAGAAAGATGGGCAATCTCCTCCCTTATTATTTACAGTCTTTGAAAACTCACTGGAAGGTCAACTATTAGTTGGCTCTGGCTAGACAGCACGTAACAACAATAGCAACATCCTCATCAACTGTGAGAATAAACTACTGTTTGTTAAATACCACTTGTGGACTTTCTGTTACAGTAGTAATGGAGAAACCATGACAATTGTCCGTTGAAAATAGATGTCGAGTGAACTGGGGCAGGGAGGGGGTGGTAGGGAAGAAACTGTACAACAGTAAGAGAATCTTTTTAAAAGAGAAAGGGGATTCGGGGCAGGGAATTAATGGAGGAAAACATGGAACAATCAATGCATGGAAATCCAAGTTTTCTTTAAACTTTCATTAAAATATCAATTAAACACACACACACACACACACACACACACACACACACACACAGAGAGAAAATAGATGTAAGAGAGAAAAACCAAAGCCCAGCATTTCTAAATTCTATTCCAATCCAGCTTGAAAGTAAGCTATTTATTTACAAATGGTAATGAAACAATTCTATGGGGGAAAAATAGCTCCTCTTTAAAAGGATATTTCATTTATTTTAATATCCATTCACACTGCCTTTGTGTGAGAGAAAAAGATAGGAAACATCATACTTGGAACAATTGAGTTTTGTTTTGATTCTTTTTTTTTTTTTAACCCATGAAAAACAAAATTAACAGTGGAAGTCTGAACTCTAAAACTATTTTCTTTTTCCTTCCTTATGCTTTAGAGGATCATCCGAAAAAGAGGAAGATCCTTTAAGGGGCTTAATTGACACAGACAACAACAACAGCAGGTATTAAAAGGACAGCACAGATTCAACAATGTTCTGTTATACATAGGGCTATTATGGGCTAGACCTTAAACTGAGAGTGGGGGGGGGGCAAGTTTTAACCAATCCCTATTGGGTTGATTATCCAAGAGTTGATTTTCTATTTCACCCTTCATTCCCTATAAGGTTTTTGTAATTATCCTACAGGAATTTGGGATTTGGGGTTTTGTGTGTATACAGTTTTTGGTGTTTGTTTAGATTTTTATTTAAGAACAACTGCTGGAAATAAACCTTATGTGTTTATTTCTTTGAGCTTAAATTATTTATTTGGTTTTGACAAACATAACTGAGTCATTCTTTCCGAGGAGAGAAAGAAGTTGTCTTAGATAGCTAGTGCTGATATGACTGGAATACCAGAAAGGAATGACTTAACCGAACAGAAATTTATTGTCTTACAGTTTAGGAGAAGGATTTCTCTGTTGGCTCTGGAGGAGGGCCCTTGTGTCTGTGGGCCTGGCATCTTTCAGATATCTCCATATGTCTTAGCCTCAGTCTTCCCTGAGTCCACGAACATGAACTCCAGACATTGGGTATAAAAAGTTCTCACTGCAGGATGATTCTTTCTTGGTAGTAAAAAATTCGTTTGGTCTCTGCTTGCTTGTTTTTGAATAGCAAAAGAGATTGATGCAAGATACAATACAGTCCTGTAGATTATATCCTGCCTCATTAAAATTAAAGAGGTAAGGACTTATATAGGATAATTACAACATATCACAAAAATTGAGGACTGCTTCACAATACTGAGAACTGTGGCCTAGACAAATTGACACATATTTTTAGGCAACACAGGGAAATCCATAATAGAACTCATTGCCACCAAGTTGAACAATTTTCTCCTTCTAGATCCTTTCTCCCCCCGCCCCCATTCAATCTGAGCAAATCATTCGAGAAGCAGAACTGTATGAAGAAGAATGCGGACTCAGAATTGGAAGAAGATTCCTCAACAAACTGACTTGTGCAGATAAGACAATCTTACTTGCAGAAAGTGAAGACAACTTGATCAATGACTACAGCCTTCAATATGGATTATACCTCAACATCAACAAAACCAAAATCTTCACCACTGGACCAATAGGTAACATCATGATAGATAGAAAAAAGATTGAAGTTATCAACTATCCTTTTGCCTGGATTCAGAATCAACACCCATGATAGGAGCAGTAAAGAAATCAAAAGATACATTGCATCAGGAAAATTTGATGTCAAGGACCTCTTGAAAGTGCTGAAGAGCAAGAATATCCGTTTAAAAAATAATGTATGCCTATTGCAAACTCTGGCATTTTTCAATTGCTTCCCATGCATCTGAAACTTTGGAAAATTGATAAGGAAAATTGAAGAAGAATTGATGCCTTTGAATTATGGTCCTGTCAAAGAGTATCGAATGGACGACCAAAAGAACAAACAAATCTATCTTGAAGGAAGTGCAACTAGGGTACTCCTTCGAGGGAAGAAGAGTGAAGCTTCATCTCACATCTTTGCGCATGCTGCCAGGTGGGCCCACACCTTAGAAAAAGACATTCATAATGTGAAAAGTAGCAGGTATGTAAAAGAAAGGAAGACCCTCAACAAAAATGGACTGACCCAGTGACTGTAACAATGGGCTTTAGCATGAAAACAGGTTCAGATCTGTTGTTCATAGGGTTACTATGAGTCATAGTCACCTTAAATATGCGTCAATGACAACTAACAACAAAGGCATAGCAGATGTGTGAAGAGGGTCTCTGTCTGTATTCTTTGTTAGTTACTGTGTGGAAACTAAACTATGGTTCTAAAACAAATGGAGTCCTCCGTTCACCGTCCTGCCACAGCACATAGATAGACTCTACAGCGTCCAGCTTGAGTCTAGGTCTCAGTATCTCGTTTCACATCAGCTTCACCAAAATGCTCTGACACTGCTCAGAGAAAGAAACCTTTTGTTCTTTTCTGTGTTCCTGTTGTGGCTCCAAGACCTAAACCTCTGATAAAGTCAGCTGGCGCTACGGATAAAGCCTTGTGTCACAAGAACATATGCTGTAACTCCTCTGAGTGTGGAATGGATGGATGGAAGCAGTGACTGCTGAGATCAAGGGGATGATGCAAGATTGGGCAAGATTAATTGTACATAGATAGGGATCAAATGAAGTAGAGTCAACTCCATAACAACCATAAGTTGTCTAACAACCATTAACTGTGGAGAAAATCCATTACCACCAAGTCCATTCCGACTCATACTGACCTTACATGACTCCAAATCGACCCTATGACAATGTTTGTTTTGCTTTGTAAATTTGGAGGTAATCTTATCTGATGTTAGGGTTTTCTGTGTTATGTTAATAAGGGTCTATCAGGCTGAAATATGTCTTCAGCATATCATTTTTAGTATATGAATAATGAAACAAACAGCAATAAAACAAGTGTCCTTATTAGACTGGAGGTTAATATAGCTCCAGCCAGACCATCAAAGTTGTCTGCAATGAACCTGTAGGAAGAAAACAACAACCTCAAATTCATTGTCCTCAAGTGAGAAAAAACTCATAACTGACCTTAAGAGGCTTTAAATCACATGGGAAGAGATTGATTCTCTTTCTCCTGCAGATCAGCTGGTGGATTTGAACTGCCAGAGGAGCACTGCCTTTGAGTTCACAGTGTAGCTCTCTACCCTCTGCCACCAGAGCTCTCTAGGAGGAAAGTCCTCCTAAATGCAGCACAGATGTCAGTACAAAGGATCTTAAGAAGCTGATCACTGCCCAAACTAGCACTGGGAGCTCATCAGAAGTGTTTAATTTTATTTAATTTCTTTTTTAGTAAATTAGATGGGTCCCTGACATGGAAAATTTATGAATCCCAAAGACCAGGCATGAAAGAAATCCAGGAGGAGAGACTTAAAGAAGAGAAGAAGGGGGGAAAAAACCAATATGAGATGGTACATTTTCAAAGATGAAACATCAAGGGTAGAAATTAGATTATTTAAAGTAATAAATTAATTAATCAGTTAACTGGGAAAGTGATGAAATACAAACATAAAAAACTACATGAGGAGAAGATAGAGAAGGTGGAATCACAGAACAGCTAGAAAAGAAGAAGTAAGTGGCAGAGGAAAATACTCAGGCTGAGGACAAAGACTAAGTGCCCTATGTACCCACGTGACCGTGCCAGGTGAGTCTAATCTAAGCTATTCTATTTTCAATTGCTTCCTACACATGGGAAAGTTAAACAATGAAGAGACAACAGAAGAAGAAACAATGCCTTGAATTGTGATGCTGAGAAGAGTACTGAAGTATAATACTCCTCAATGAGAATACTCATTGCACTGCCAAAGAATGTCTGTCTTGGTGTAAGTGCAACCAAGGTGCCCCTTACAGACAAGGGTAGTGAAACTTTGTCTCACTCAGTTTGGTTATATTCTCAGGAGGCACCAGTCATTAGAGAGAGATCAGGACTAGAAAGTAGAGGATGATTGAAAGAAAGACCTTCAATGACATGGATCAATGCAGTGACTACCACAATGGGCTTAAGCATTACAGAGAGCACGCGGACAGCACAGGATAGGTCAAGTTTCAGATCTCCTGTATGTAAGGTTATATGAGTCATAGTCAGCTCGACAGCACTTAATAATAATAACTGAATTCTTGTTTGTGAATTGTTCTTGTTGTCAATTGTTTCATTATTTCATTACCTAGAAACATGAAAATAATTCTTATATTGTTGTTATGTGCCATCGAGTCACTTGACTTATAGTGATCCTATGTACAAGAGCTCTAAATCCTGCTCTATCCTGTGCCATTGTCTCTGACACACCTACTCCCACTACCCGAATCACTGAATCAATCCATCTCATTGAGGGTCTTCCTCTCCTGCACTGTCCCTCCACTCTCTCAAACATGATGTCCCTCTCTGAGGACTGGTTCATCCTTGCAACATGCCGAAAGTATGCCAGATGAAGCTTCAGAATCCTTGACTCGATGGAGCAGCCTGACTTCACCCTCTCCAGGACAAACCCACCAGTCCGTGGTATATTCAACACTCTTCAGCACCACAGCTCAAAGGCATCAATTCTCTTTATATCATTCCTAGTCCCTGTCCAGCTCTCCAAGGCATAGTGAGCAATTGCAAAGACTATAGCTCGAATCAGGCACACCTTAGTCTCCAGCCTGACATCGTTGCTCTTCAGTACTCTGGAGAGATCCCTGACAGATTACTTTCCCAATGCAATTCATCTCTTGATTTCCTCGCTGCTGGTACCAAGAGTGTTGACTGTGGATCCAAGAAAACTAAAACTAGAAACATGAAAATATCCCAATCTCTTCACCATCCATACTGATGCTGCCAATTGGCCCAGCAGTGAGACTCTTTTTCTTGATGTTGAGCTTCAATCCATATTGAAGACTGCAGTCCTTGACCTTCTGCAGCAAACACTTCAGGTCCTCCTCAGTTTCAGCAAGCAGGGTTGTGTCATCAGCATAACGCAGGTTGTTGATGATTCTCCCAACAATTCTGATGCCACCTTCCTCCTCGTACAGCCCAGCATCTCAGATAATTTGTTCTGCATACAGGTTGAAAAGGTATGGAGACAGAATACATTCCTAGTGGACCCCCTTCCCAATTTTGAACCATGCAGTGTCTTCTTGCTCTGTTCTGACGATTGCCTCTTGGTTCAAACACAATCAAATGTTCTGGGATTCCCATTCCATACAGTCAGAAGCCTTTGCATAGTCAATGAAGCACAGATAGACATTCCTCTGTTTTTCTCTGCTTTCTGCCAAGATCCATCTAATATTTGCTATAATATCCTTACTACCACCGCTTCTTCTAAATCCAGCCTGCACATCTGGCAGTTCTCTGTTGAGGTGTTGCTCCAGTTGTTTCCAGAATCTTGCTTGTATGTGATATTAATGATATTGTTCAATAATTTCCGCACTCTGTCAGGTCATCTTTCTTTGGAATGGGAACAAATATCAGTCTCTTCCAGTCAGTTGGTCAGCTGGCTGTCCTCTAGATTTCTTGATACAACTTAGTGAGCAGATCCAGGGTAGGGTCTGTTTGTTGAAATACATCAATTGGTATGCAGTCAACTCCTGGAGCCTTGTTTTTTGCCAATTTTTTCAGAGCATCTTGAACTTCTTCCTTCATCACCACAGGTTCTTGCTCATACATTATTTCATTAAACTCTTCTGTGTCAGCCAATTCCTTCTGATACAGTTATTCTGTATACTCCTTTCATCTTCTTTTAATGCTTCTTGAATCATTTAACACTCTACCCAAAGCATCCATAAGCACTGCCACTCATGGTTTGAATTTGGTTTTCAACTCCTTCAGCTCAAGAAACGCTGATTGTGTTCAGCCCTTTTGATTTTCTGACTCCAGCTCTTTGCACATTTCATTATAGTATCTTACATTACTTAGTATCTTTTATAATAATTTGTAATAATTTTTCTTTTCCAGTTTGACATTTGGTAGGTCATTTAATACTATAAATACATGTTAAAATTATTTAGTAGTAAATGTCAATAAAGTAATGGGGGGGGAAATAAGTTGCTCCAAAGAAGGTGCAGCAAGCTCTGAGGAGATAAGGTGACATCATCGTCAGCATTCAGTCAAGCTCCAACCTCCTGGACGTGCACCAATGCTTCAAAGAGAAGGTCAAAGCCCACATGGAGATGGTCAAAGGAATCAATATGATGACCAATCAAAACTAAATGGATGTTTCTTGGTTTGTCCTGAGCATATCTTTCAGTGGCATAAGCATCTGTGGAAATTGTTAGAACCAGATAGAGGAACATAGTAACCCTCCACTTGTCAAAAGCTTCAAGGAAATTAAATTCCCTGAAAAGTCTGGAGAATAAAAGTGCTTGCCACCTAATTACCCTTTCAGTTTTAGGGCCATATCAGCGTCACCGTCACCAGTTTGTGCAAGAGAGTTCAAGCTGCCAATTATCACATTCTTACCTGGAACAAGATAATAGGTTACCTTTCTCTAAGCATGAGGGGCCCTATGGACTTATCATCTGCCCTTCACGGGAGCTGGCTCGGCAGACACATAGCATCTTGGAGTTTCACAGCAGCCTGCTACAAGAGGATAGCTCATAGATGCTGTGCACCAAGAGATATTTTTGGGGCATATCTGTCAAAGGGCAGACAGTACCATCTGACATGGGGTGAGCATGATGATGGTCATCTCTGAGCACCTCATGGATCTGCTACAGAAGATGGTCATCCTAGATACCCAGCCTTGAAGAAGTCCTACCCTGTGATTGACATAGGCTTAGGGGGTGGCATCCACACAATCTTCTTCTCTTTTAAGAACCATCAGCAAACTCTGCCCTTCAATGTGGCCTTGCCCAAGAAAATGTGCCTGAAGCCTCTCACAGTCAACATGGGTTGCACTGGAGACACTATCCTAGATATTATCAAGGAGTTATAAGATGTGAAGGAAGAGGGCAAGAAGGTTCATCTGGTCAAGTACTTGGAAAAGACCTCTTGACCTCTGTAGAGAAGGAAGATTTTTTTTTAATTATTAAATTTTATTAGTATTCATGAACATTTATAGGGATTTTGGGTTTTCATTCCTTCATTGCTGTACCACTCTCTCTACCCTCTTCCCCAGTTTGTTCTTCTTCCCCCGCCCTCGGAATGTCTGTTTTAATTGTCCAATTACCACAGTGCTTGTCAAAGCCAGTTCTGTTTAATCTCCTTTGTCAGTGTGTCCTTTGCCATTCCCTATCACTCCTCCCTGACAGAGACTTCACCCTGATTCATAAGGAAAAGGGGATGGTGTATTCTCTTAGCTACTTCCTCTGAAAAGGGACGCTGTGGGTTTCAGGGTAAAGATCTTCTCTCACTACTCTAAAGGGCCCCTTTGGCAGTAGGAAACACATAGACTATTATGGAGATTGATTTTAGAATTTAGATGCACTGTTATTAATTGTGCTTAGCCGTACATGTTCATATCCTTGAAGATGTATCATGGGGGTGTTGCAACCTAGAAGACACAAATTTAACTAACAAGTTATAAGTACATGAGTCAAAAATTATGAAAAAGTAAAAGAAAAGATTCTTTCATTGTTTTACAAACCCTCCCCCAGGTCCCCTCCACCATGGAGCCATCGCTCTAGACTCCTGTCATGACAGAAATACCTAGTCACATATCTCTTTTAAACAGTTTTCTCCCTCCTCTGTTTCAGTGCAGTATACATTATTGAACCCATCTTACTCAGTCTCTCCCCAATCCCGAGGTTAGTCCCATTCTACAACAGTGGCATCATGCAATATTTGTCCTTTTGTGACTGGGATATTTCACTCAGCATAATGTTCTCCAGAGTCAACCATTTTGAATAATATTGCATGAGTTCCTTGTTTTTCAATGCAGCATAGTATTACATCGTGCGAATATACCATAGCTTCTCTAGCCATTCGTTTGTTCATGGGCACTTAGGTTGTTTCCAACTCCTTGCTATTGTGAACAAAGCTGCAATAAACATGGGTGTGCATATATCTGCTTGGATGTCAGCTATGGTCTCTTCAGGGTATATTCCCAGTAGTGGAATTGCTGGGTCAAATGGTATCTCTATTTGCAACTTTTTGAGAAAGCACCATACTGCTTTCCACAGGGGTTGCACCATTTTACACTCCCACCAACAGTGAATCAGGGTCCCAGTTTCTCCACAACCTCGCCAGCATTTGTTGCTTGCTGTTCTGTTAAATTTTGCTATTTTGACTGGGGTGAGATGATATCTCATAGTTGTTTTAATTTGCATCTCTCTTAGGGCTAGGGATTTTGAGCATTTCTTCATGTGCTTGTTAGCCATCTGAATGTCGTCTTCAAGAAGGAAGATGTTGATACCATCCACAGTACCTTCTGTACAAGGGGGACAAGGCTGTGGCTATCCATAGGAGTAAATACAAGGAAGAATGGACCAAGGCTATCAAGGTATTCTGAGAGAGCAAGAAAGATGTCCTTATGGCCACAGATACAGCCTTTAAAGATTTGGACTTCCCTGCTACCCAGTAAATCATCAATCAAATATGTCTAAGGACACTGAGACCTATTTACACTTTATTAGTCACACTGGCTGCTTGGAAAACATGAGTACCACCACCACCTTGGAGAAGTTGCAGCCAGAGTGCTCACTGGAGACAATAATGTTCAAGTTTGTCTCATATGCTTTTGGCATGTTGCTAGGAGAGGCAATATAGTTATTGGAAAGGGATATCATGTTTAGGAAGGTGGAGGAACGACAAAGGAGAGGAAGACCCTCTACCAGGTAGAATGACACAGTAACAGTGGCAATGGACTCAAGTATGTCAGAGATTGTGAGGATGGCACAAGATAGGATGGGTTTCAGAACTGTTCAGAGGGTCACTGTGAGTCTTATTAGACTTAACAATACCTAACAACAACAACCAAAACCACCCTTAACAATGAGGCCTACAATAAAACCAGGCTGATGGATTTTCAATGTAATGCTGTTAGAGGCCAAGCAGAAGGTGCTACACTAAGAGAACAAATCCCTATTATGACCAGGAAATTGGAGGGGAGCATGGCTGTGTCTTCTATGAGATTCTGGACCATCAAATCACCAGTTGCTTCAAGCTTGAGATGACGTAGAACACACATGTCAGCAACGTTGGCAGCAAGACTACCTGGCCCACCACTCCATAACTTCTGAGCAGACCATCCTCCATCTCTGGAGAACATAGCCTCCAACCTAGACATGGTTCTATCCTTAAATAATGGCAGAACTAAGAACTTGATCCTGGCATCAGGCCAGTAGGCACTGATAGCAGATGAGCAAGGGGAACTTCATAACTAAGCCACAGAGCGCTATGTTTGGATGACTTAGTTCCTTCTCAACATTCTAGTAGTATAATGGGGGGAGGGGGATATGTAGGGAAAGAGCTTGGAACTTTCACATCAAAAATAAGCATGATTCATTTTCCAAAAAAGTCTGGTTCCAAAGAACTCTGTATCCTTACCTGACTTCTATCTTCCCCACCCCTTGTAATCTAATTTCTGATTCACAACTCTGAGGTAATAACTTAGCTTTTTATTTCAAAGTCAAGAAGGGCCTGAAATCTCATGAGATCCCTCAGAATAAATCATTATTTGTGGTAGAAATTATATACTTTATGTTTCAAAGCTATAAGAAAAGTATTATGGTCAATTCAAAGAGAAGTATGATAACGAAATTGTTTTTTCCCCTTTGTTTCACTACCTCTGGAAATTCCCTAAATTTACTTAACAGTATTTCCCTCAAGCTGTAAAGTCAGATTATACGTTTGCCCTTAACTCAGGAATGTTTTAATGACATAAGTATGAATTGCACACAGATTGTGCCTGAGTACTATATGATGTTGAAAAAGTTTGTTTTCACCTGCGAAATTAGTACAAGTATTTAGTTTAGTAAACTCAATTAACTAATGCCAATTTCTAACATAGATAATTAAACACATTGTTCTTTCTGAAATGTATGCTAAACCTAATCTGTATATGCAATCAGTTAATGTAACAAACAGTCATTCATGCAAAGTAGTCCTAACTTTAAAGAATAACCAAGGTTTTATTTACTATTAAATCACTTTGGAGACATACATATGCATTCTAAATGTATCATAAGTACTTTAGACATCCACTTCCTAAACAACATGTCTTTAGAAAATCTATGAACATCAGAAAAATGACAGTAGTTGTAGAACAGGGTTCAGATCTTTTGTTCATAGGGTCACTACAAGTCGTGCTCAACTTGAGAGCACTTAACAAGTAAAAAATAAAACATATTCTAAAACATAGTCATTGGTATTTGAAGTAAAACAAGTAAAATACTTGTTTCACTATCATCTTTGCTAACTTCTGATTTGCTTTCTCTTTATTAGTTTATTCTTTCTAGTTTTAAAATGGAGGCTCATTTATGAAGTAGTTGGATGGATTCTGGAGGGAAGGTTCTCTTGTTTTAGTTGAAATTTGAGTGTAAACTGTTTGCTTGGTTTTTTATTTCACATTCGTATGTGAACTGATTGATTGTCTGGATTTACTGGGCCTGTTGCCCTTGGGCCTGTTGTTAATTGTGTTTGGGAAGAACATTCTTCTAAGTGGTACAGCACTGGTATGTCAGTTTGCTGTATTAAGATAATTTGGGGTTGCTGTGATACTGAACACTGTGCCACTGGTGTATCAAATGTCTTAATGGTTACTCATGTTGGACAGTGTTTGGTAGAGCTCCCAGATTAAGATAGGCTTGAAAGCAGGTTTGACATCCACTTCTTAAACAACATGCCTTTGGAAAATCTATATCAGAGAAAAGATGATAGTTGTAGAACACAGTTCAGATCTTTTGTTCATAGGGTCACTACAAATTGTGCTCAACTTGACAGCACTTAACAACAACAAGTAAAAATGTAGCTAATTGTAGTTAGTTAAATTTCAGATACAAAAATTTCATTTTCTTCCTTTACAAAGTGGTAATAATTGAAAATCCTTGTACATATACAAAAAAGTAAAGTTTATCATTGTTGTTGGTCTTGCTGACAGATGTCATTAAACAAGCTCTAATTCACACCATAATTAAATCCTGCCTAATCTTTCACCATTCTTATAATTTTTACTGCGCTTAAACACATTCTTAGAGCTACTGTGTCAATTCATCTGAGTGGTTTTCACTCTTTCATTGACCCTCCTCAGTCCCAAGCATGAGATCCGTCTACAGGGACTGACTGTTCCCTTATAATAAGCTGAAAATTTGTGAGATAAAGCTGTCCAACTGACTGGAAGAGATTGATATTTGTTCCCATTCCAAAGAAAGGTGACCCAACAGAGTGTGGAAATTATCAAACAATATCATTGATATCACATGCAAGCAAGATTCTGCTGAAAATTATAAAAAAAACATTTGGAACAATATGTCAACAGAGAACTGCCAGATGTGCAGGCTGGATTTAGAAGAGGTCGCAGTACTAGGGATATTATAGCTAATGTAAGATGGATCTTTGCAGAAAGCAGAGAATACCAGAAGAATGTGTATCTGTGCTTCATTGACTATGCAAAGGCTTTTAATTGTGTGGATCACAATAAGCTATGGCTGACTCTGAGAAGAGTGGGAATCCCAGAACATTTGATCATGCTAATGTGAAACCTATATTTGGACCAAGAGGCAGTTGTCAGAACAGAGCAAGGAGACACTGGATGGTTCAAAATCAAGAAAGGGGTCCGTTAGGGATGTATTTTATCTCCATACCTTTTCAATCTGTATGCAGAACAGATCATCAGAGACGCTGGGCTGTACGAGGAGGAATGTGAAATCAGGATTGGTAGAAGAATCGTCAACAACCTGCGTTATGCAGATGATAAAACTCTGCTTGCTGAAACTGAGGAGGACCTGAAGCGCTTGCTGCAGAAGGTCAAGGACTTCAGCCTTCAATATGGAATGAAGCTCAATATCAAGAAAACAAAGATTCTCACCACTAGGCCAATTGGCAGCATCAGTATGGATGGTGAAGAGATTGAGATAGTAAACAGTTTCAGTTTACTTGACTCCACAGTCAACACTCTTGGTAACAGCAGCCAGGAAATCAGGAGACTAATTGCATTGGGAAAGTCAGCTGTGAGGGACCTCTCAAGAGTACTGAAGTGCAACGATGTCAGGCTGGAGACTAAGGTGCACCTGATCCAGGTTATAGTCTTTGCAATTGTGTGCTATGCATTGGAGAGTTGGACAGTGAATAGGGATGATAGAAAGAGAATTGATGCCTTTGAGTTGTGGTGCTGAATATACCATGGACTTCTAGAACAGGTTTGTCCTGGAGAGGGTAAATTCAGAATGTTCCCTGGAGTCAAGGTCTGAAGCTTCATCTGACATACTTTGGGCATGTTGCAAGGAGGGACTGCTCCTTGGAGAGGGACATCATGTTTGGGAGAGTGGAGGGATGGCGCAGGAGAGGAAGACCCTTGACGAGATGGATCGATTCTGTGAGTGGAGTGGTGGGAATGAATGTGTTTGAGAAAGCGAGTTTGGCACAGGATAGAACGGCGTTTAGGGCTCTTGTACATAGGGTCGCTATGAGTCGCGGCTCGGTGGCACATAACAACAACAACAACAACAAAGCATCACCATCTTTATTTCTAAGAAGCACTCTGGTTATTACACCTACTCCAAGACAATTTGTTTTATTCTTTTAATGTTCATGGAATATTCAATATTATTCACCAACTCCAAAATTCAAAGGCATCAATTCTTCTTTGGCTTTCTTTATTCATTATCCACCTTCAGAAACAACTGAAAATATCACGGTTTAAGTCAGATGCACCTTAGTACTTAAAGTTATATACTTTCTCTTTAACACTGTAAAGAGGTCCTTGACAACAGATTTGCCTATTACAATACATAACTTGTTGTCTTGGAAGTTGCTTCCATGGGTATTGATTGGGGATCTAAGTAGAAGGAAATATTTTACAATTTTGATTTTTTTCTTTGTTCATCATGATATTGCTTATTGGTTCAGTTGTGAGAATTTTTGTTTTCTTTACGTTGAATTGTAATCAGTGCTACAGGCACTTGAAGTCTTGAAGCTTCATCAATATTTCAAGTCATCTTTGTTTTCTACAAGCAAATTGTTTCATCTTTGTGTCTCAAAGTTGTTGATGAATTTTCCTTCATTTCTGAAGCCACATCCTTCTTCACACAGTACAGCTTCTTAGAAATAAGTATACAATGCATAAAGATACAATCTAGGCATGATTTTAGACTATGTAGCATCCCCTTGTTCTGTTCATCAGAGTCTATGTATAGGTTCTCTATGTACATAATAAAGTATTCTGGAATTCCCATTCTTCACAATGTTATGCATATTTATTACTGTTAAATTAGCAGACTTAAGGAAGGAATCAGAGAGAATGAGAGGAAGCTTAACACAGCTTTATTAAAGGGGGGAATCTGGGAACTCCCTGGTGAGGTTTTTTTATTTTGGGGATGCAGAATGGGAAAGTTACACTGTGAACTTATTGGGAAGGGTTTTTATAACAGAGTTTTTAGGGAAGGAGAGGAGGTACATCTTGCTGTGATTTATGGTGGTGGGTTGCCTGTTACCTCAGCCAAGCAGCCAAGGCCATTTGCTCTTCTTATCAGTGGCAGGCAAGGCTGTCAGCATTTGAATTCTGAATTCTTCATTCTTCCCTTGTCTCTCTTGTCCAGACTTAACAATTATGATTCACATGGACAATAAATTTTGTTTTGGCTTCATTGACCATTAAAGACAAGGATGAAGAAATTAGTGGTCAATGTTAAAATTTTTAAATTATCATAATAGCATATTGATATAATTCATTAAGAAAGCTAAAGATCATTACAAAGAAAGAGGAAAAAGGAAAAAAAGGATGTCATAAGAGACAATGGAAATTGCTATAGAGT
Organism: Elephantulus edwardii; assembly: GCF_000299155.1. Lineage (NCBI taxonomy): Eukaryota > Metazoa > Chordata > Mammalia > Macroscelidea > Macroscelididae > Elephantulus > Elephantulus edwardii. Next base: position 18,945,513 of record NW_006399792.1, read on the forward strand.
ATCAAGAAGCAAAAAAAAAAATAAGGGAAGAGAGGCTGAAGCAAAGTATCTGAAAAGAAGATTTTAAAGGGCAGTACAATAATACAAAGCAAAATGTTATAAAGTCAAGTGCAAAAGGTAGAGTTGGAGAATAAAAGGGGAAGAACTCACTAGGCATTTCTCAAGCTGAAAATTCTGAAAAACAATTTTAAGCCTCGAGTTGCAAAGTTGAGGAAGGTTATGGGGAAAATTGGAATGATCCAAGAAGCATCAAAAGAAGTTGGAAGGAATACACATACACAGACACAGTGTATCAAAAAGAATTGACTGATACTAAAAAAAATCAGGAAGTATCATATGAACAAGAGTCAATGGTAAGAAAGGAAGAAGTTCAAGGTGTACTGGCTTCACTGAAGTTTCACTGAAGCCATTGGCTAAAAATAAAGTCATAGGAATTGATGAGATACAAAATGACATGTTTTAACTAACAGATGCAGCCTTGGGTGTGCTCACCTGTCTGTTGTTGTTAGTTACTATCAATTGGAGTATGATCCATAACAACCGTATGAACAACAGATCTGAATTCTGTCCTATCCTGTACCATCCTCATAATTTCTGACACACGCAGGCCCATATTCTCTAATGTCTGTAACCAACCAGATGCTTAATTCTCTCACTAATCCAGCACTTGACCCTGTTGTTATGTGCTGTTGAGTTACCTGCCACTCATAGTGACCCTAGGTACAACAGCTCTGAATCCTCCGCTATCTTGAGCAAAATAATTATTAAAAATTTAAACTGAGTTTAAAACCAGAAAATTTAAAAATACAATGTCTGCCCTACATATCAATCATGTTTATATCCAGAAACCACTCTACCCTCAGCATAGAGCTCCAGTGATCATGTTGGCCCAAGTAACCCACCTTCTCTCTTACAGAATCAATGTTAGATCTAAGGCAAGGATGATGAAACTTTGCCTCACATACTGTCAGCCTACTGTCAAGAGGGGCCAGTCCTTGGAAAAAGACATCATGCTAGGAAAGGGAGAGGGTCAGGGAAAGAGAAGACGACCCTCAATGAGATGACTCACTGACTATAATAGTGGGTTTGAGCATGGTAGAGATAGGGAGGATGGTACAGGATCAGGTACGGTTTCTATTGTTTATAACGCTTCACTGAGTCATGTTGTTGTTGTTATGTGCCATCAGTCAACTACAACTTATAGTGACCTTATAAACAATAGATCTGAACTGTTCCAACCTCATGATCCTGTCCTGCTTAAGCCCAATGTGGTAGTCACTATGTCACTTCATCTTCTTGAGGGTTTTCATCGTTAATTCAGTGGCACCTAATAACAAACCACTACAAGAAATCTCAAACTTTAAAAAAAGACATATGTTTGGAAGGTGCTGCTGCTGTTGTTAAGAGGTGTTAAGTAGAGTATAACTCATAACAAGAACCCTAACAACAGACCTGAACCCTGTTCTATCCAACCTCATCATCTCTGACATACTGAAGCCCACTGTTGCCATTGCTATGTCAATCCATCTCATCAGAGGGTTTCCTCTCTTATGAGGACCCTCCATCTTCCCAAGTGTGTTGTACCTTTCCAAAGAATAAATGCTCCTAGCAATATGCCCAAAATATGAGAGATGAAGCTTCGTCATCTTTGCCTCCAAGAAGCATTCTGGCTGTGCTATTTCCAAGATATAGCTGACTGTTTTTTAGGTAGTCCATGGCATATTCAGTACTCCTCTCCAATATCACAACTCAAAGACATCAATTCTTCTGTCATTTTTAATTCATTGTCCAGTTCTCAAATGAGTAGCAAGTGACTGAAAAGACCATGGCCTGAATCTGGCACACCTTAGTTTTCAAACTGACATCGTTGCTTTTCTGTATTTTGGAGAGGAGTCTGACAGCAGACTTGCCCAATGTCATATGTTTCCTGATCTCCAGACTGCTGGTATCAATAGAGTTGATTGTTGATCTAAGCAAGAGGAAATAATTGACAATTTAAATCCTTTATTTATCTACCATGCTGTTTTGTCCAGTTGTGAAGACTTTTGTTTTATTGATGTTGAACTGTATTCCATACTGATGGCTGTAATGTTTGATCTTATGCAGCAAGAGTTTCAGGTCCTCCTCATTTTCAACAAACAAGGTTATATCATCTGCTTACTGCAGATTGTC
>NW_006399792.1:18948904-18952682 GCF_000299155.1 Elephantulus edwardii
CTCTGCTGATGTGCTGTTCCAGTTGTTTTTGGATAATCTTCAGTAGAATCTTGCTTGCATGTGAAATCAATGATATTGTTCTGTAGTTTTCACACTCAGTTGGGTCACCCTTCTTTGGAATGGGAACAAATATAATTGGGAGCTCTGGTGGCCTAGTGGCAGGAAGCTGCACTGCAATCCCGAAGGCACGCAGTTCGAATCCACAAGATGCTCCACTTGAGAAGTAGGGGCAATCTTCTCCTGTGCCAGTTAGATCTGATCTTCATAGTCTAGCTTCACAAATTATTTGTTTACCAAACAGATGGAATAGGTATGGAGAAAGATTACAACTCTGATGCACATTCTTCTTGATTTTAAACTATGCTGTGTTCCCTTTCCCCATTCAAACAACAACTTCTGGATCTAGTTATAGATTTCATATGAGCACAATTAAGTGTTCTAGGATTCTCATTCTTCTCAATGTTAACCATAGTTTGTTATGATCCACACTGTTAAATGTCTTCGCATAGTCAATTAAACACAAATAGACATTCTTCTGATATTCTCTGTTTTCAACTAGGCTCCATCTGCCACAAGTAATGATAATCATGGTGCCATGCCTCTTCTAAATTCAGTTTGAACTTCTGGAATTTCCTGGTCCATGTACTATTTTAGTCATTTTAAAAATAATTTCAGCAATGTTTTGCTTGCAAGTAATATTAATGATATTATTATATAATTTCCATATTCTTTTAGGTCACCTTTCTTGGTAATGGAAATACGGATCTCTTTCAGTCTGTCAGTGAGGCAGCTGACCTCCATGGGTGCATTTGTTAATTAAAACATATCAGTTGGTATCCCATTGATTCCTGGGGTCTTATTTTTTTGCCAAAGCTTTCAGTGAAGCTTGAACTTCATCTTTTATTATGATTGGCTTTTGTTAATATGATACTTCTTGAAATTTTTCAGAGTTGACCAATTCATTTTGATACAATGACTCTGTTTCTCTTTCATTTTCTTTTGATGATCCTGGATCATTCAAGAATTTTCCCATAGAATCATTCAGTATTACAACTATAGGCTTGAATTTGTTTTTCAGTTCTTTGAGCTTGAGAAATGCCTAGTAAGTTCTTTCCTTTTTATTCTTTGACTCTAGATTTCCACTTTTTTAAAATAGTATTTTGCTTTGTTTTTTTGAGCTGCCCTTTGAAATCTTCTGTTCAGGTTTTTCACTTCGGCATCTTTTCCTTTTGTTTTGGCTTCTCAATGTTCTACTGTGATTTTCATAATATCTTCTAATATCTATGTTGGTTTTTCTCTTTTTCCCTCTGATCTTTTGCTCTCTTCATGGATATCTTCCCCTCCTCCCCATATATGACACCTTTATATTATTTCACAGATCCTCTGGTCTTCAACTTTTGGTATTCAATGCCTCAAACTTGTCCTTAAGATGATTCTTAAATTCAGGTGAGAGACACTAAAGGCCATATGTTAGTTCCTCGTTTTCATTTTCTTCCGTTTCAGTTTGAACTTGCAGGATAATCTGTTCCATAGTCAGCCTTGTTTTGACTGTTGATAATGAGCTTCTCCAACAATTCTTTCTGCAGCTTTTGTCAATCTGATTCCTGTGCAGACGCTCAGGAGAGGTCTATATGTAAAGTCACTTTTTGTACTTTTTAGTTTGGAAGAGGAAAAGGAAGTAAGGCAACACTAGGACAGAATGACACACTTATCACAACATTGGACTCAAATATAATGAAAATCATGAAGATGCCATAGAAACATGCAACATTTCATTCTATGATATAAAAAGTCACCATAAGTCAGAGCAGATTTGACAGCAACTATCAACAACAATGGACCTCAAAAGCCAGGTAAAAAGTGAGAAATGTAAAGGAGAGTAAGGAAGAGGTGAATGGAGACATCCAAAGAAGCAGAAGTGAAAGATCACCTGATTCCAGAGAGAACAGCTGTTGGATGACTTCCTACTTCCTATAAAATTGAACTTTATTTTCTGAAATTAGGCACCAATATTCTGCTGAATCACTTTAATAAATTCTCTTCCCACCTAGACTCATAGAGCTAGGTTGGAAATATTTCTGCTTCTAGGAACAGAGATCTGCAATTCAGACCATGATGTACATATCAGATGGTGGTTTCAGAGCAGTGAAGGAAGCAAGCATATATTCTGTAGACTTCTGAGCTTCCTGTGGCAAACAAGTTCAGTGCTGAAGCTCAGACTTGTGGACATGACAGAAGCTGGCAACTAGGATCCCAAACGTGAAGACTACTTATAGAGGTAAGTGAAAGACATTAAAAGCACAACTGTTTCAGTTACTCAGAAAGGATATCTATCGTTTTAATGATATAAATAATATTTTTAAAAATATCGTATTAGACACTAATACAACACCCAGTGCAATAGATGATGATTTTGAATGTCCAAATCTAGTCCTCTGTGACCATCAGGGTAGAGCTTAAACTTAAAAAAAAATGTTTATGTAGTAATGTATACATTGTGTTTCACACTATTCTACATTCACATTGTGTTTCATTCAATCATTGTCATGCATTATGTTTTACAAAATTAATCACCTTTGGCCCTTGCCCATCATTACCCTGTCTTTTCCCCTAGGTGAAAAGACAGAACTTATAAGTATAAGTCAGTGACAGTCAGGAAAGATATACCTCTGCATAGCAGAATTTTGTCAGAAATTGTTCCTGCTTCTATTTATTTGCTCCAACCTTTCTTACAATCTTACAGCACCCTGAAAACTAATGGGAATGTCAAAGGAGTTGGAATGAAAGTACTGAATCAGTCAATTCACTGTGTTTGTTGCTTTATATTTCCTTAGTTAGTGAAATATCTCCCCTACCTGTACCCAACAACAGCCCCTTGATTTTTAAAGAATACATCTGGATCATATTAATGTATAGGAAAGTATGTAATTGTCTCTTTATTATGCTGTTTGTGTTAATAGTAATTTTCCATAAGATGAACTATCTCTTCCTGTGTAATGTACTTTCTCTGGAGGGTCAGCTAAGAGTTAGTTCTGACTCAAAGGCACATAACAGAAATAACAGTAATAGTTTAGGGAGCTCAGGTAGCCTAGACTAGAGAGTTTCACTACTAACTCAAAGATCACACATTTGGCAATTCAAATTCATCAACAGCTCCTCAGGGGAAAGATAATCTCCTCCCATGGGATTTATAGTCTCAGAAACCTACTTTACGATCAACTCTGAATCTATTCCAAACCCACGTCAACAAGAATAGTAGTTTATGTTGGATCCAAATACAATGAAGGAGTGCATAGTAAAATAAATATGGATTATGCAACTTTTAAGTCAAGTGCTTCCTTCATTCTCTTCCTTTAAATAGACTGGAAAGAGGATATAATAATTGAGTCATTTTCAGGTCCAAAAGAGAAACCAATAAGGACTGGAAAGTCCTAAGACGTACGTTCTACATCATAAAACTGCTGGTTTTCGATGTCTGATTTTTTTTTTTTTAGTCTTTTTTTCCAGTAACTTAGCCAATATCCTAACACCTTATGCCTCTAGGCCAGAAAAGATAGTAAAAATAAAACACCAAAACCAACCCAAATTCATTGTTATCCAGTAAGAACTGATTCATATCTGACCCTCCAGTAAATTTCCCAGGGTTGTAAAACACATGGGAGGAGATTGCCCATCTTTCTCTATCCAAGCTACTGATAGATCCAAAACTCCAGAGATGTGCCTTCTTCTTCTTTTTTCTTTTCTTTATTATATTATTATTATTATTAATTTTAATGAA
>NW_006399792.1:18952782-18963839 GCF_000299155.1 Elephantulus edwardii
TATTATTATTATTAATTTTAATGAAAATTTACAGATATTTTGGATATCCATTCATTCATTGCTGCACTTTTCTCCCTGCCTACCCCTCCCCTCCAGTTCGTTCTTCTCTTTGAAAAGCAAAAGAAAAATTTCTTATTGTTATACAATCCCTCTCCCCAAGCCCACTCTACTATGCAGCCTTCGTTCTGAACTCATGTCATGACAATAATACCTAATCATATATACCTTTTAAACAGTTCTCTCTCTCTCATCTGTTTCAATGCAGTATATACAATTTATCCCATCTTTCTCAGTCTCCCTCCCAACTCCTATGTCAGTCCTGTTTCACAACAGTGGCAAATATTGAATAGGCAGTATTTGTCCTCTTGTGACTGTGATATTTCACTCAGCATAATGTCTTCCAAGGTCATCCATTCTGAATAATATTTTATGAGTTCCTTGTTTTTCAATGCAGCGTAGTATTCCATTGTGTGGCTATACCACAGCTTCTCTGTCCATTTGTTTGTTGATAGGCACTTAGATTATTTCCAGGATATGAACAGACACTTCACCAAAGAAGACATTCAGATGGCCAACAAGCACATGAAGAAATGTTCAAAAACCCTAGCTTAAAGAGAGATGAAAATCAAAACAACTATGAGATATCATCTCATATCAGTAAGAATAGCAAAATTTAACACAACAGCAAACAACAAATGCTGGCGAGCTTGTGGAGAAACCGGAACTCTTACTCGCTGTTGGTGGGAGTGTAAAATGGTGCAACCACTATGGAAGGCAGTCTGGTGCTTTTTCAAAAAGTTGCAAAGGGAAATACCATTTGACCCAGAAATTCCACTACTTGGAATATACCTCAAAGAAACCATAACCACCCTCCAAGCAGATATATGCACACCCGTGTTTCTCAATATGTGCCACCTTTGAATTAGCAGTGCAACTCCCTACAGACTGTGCCATGAGAGTTCCCTAGAAAGATACAGATCATTCAAATATCTCTCTTCTAAAATGTATGCCCTCATACTAAAGCTTATGTCATAATGACATATATCTATAAGAAGGGATACATTCTTTTTAACAGGCAATAGGTTAGTGAACCCAAAAGAGAACAAATAGATACCTGGGAGATATATATACTTAGATGTTATTAAGGAAAAGGTTTACAGTAAGGATATGTAGGAAAGTGGGAACTAGTGTGAGAGGAAGTAAAACTTTAAGCAGGCTCAGTGTAGAGAAAAATAGGAAAATAAATGTGCAAAACAGTTGACAAAAGATGCTATATTAGTTATGCCAGTGCTTTGATTTCTTTTCCTACGGGAAGAAATAATTTTGGCAGCTCTGAAAACTTAAAACTCAGTAAACTATGAAGGCTATAATCCTAGATATTAGAAAAAGAGTAGAAAACATGTGATACTATTAACATAAAAAAATTTATGCTATAACATTGGAAGTGGTGGACTTGAGGTGTTGGGGATTTACTTCTTTTCCATTTGGTCTAAGTCCAATAAATAAGCATAAGTCATATTGGAATACATCCGCAATGTCCACTGAGTTAACTGTTCTACAGTCTGGTAGCACAGTGGTTAAGTATTCAGATGCTAAAGATTGGTGATTCAGACTCACCCAGCAGCTCCATGTGAGAATGACCTGGTCCCACATATATTACAGTCATAAAATAATCAGTCCAGTGGTGAATATTTTTTTCCTTAATGTTGACATGAAATCCACATTGAAGGCCCTTTGTTTTTCTGCAGCAAGCATTTTGAGTTCTCCTTATTTTCAGCAAGCAAAGTTGTGTCGTCTGTATAATGCAGAGTATTAATGGGTTGCAAGTCCTAAAGCAGACTGGAAACTCACTCTAAATTAAATAAGTTCTTATTGAGCTGAAATAGAACTAGACTCCATAGAGTTTTCAGGGCTGATTTTTTTTTATTGTAAAAAAAAAAAGGATAACTAGTAAAACATGCATCGGATTCAAAGGGGTATGAGGTGGGAGCAGAAGGGTGAGGAAGGGTAGGGATGAAATCACAGGGTTACATAATTTGGTGGGTGGAGGGAGTGGATAAAGGAAATAAGAAAGACCTGGTTGGGACCAGAAAAGACAGGATACTGGTGGGCATAGTACAATGGTGATTTTTTTAAGAGATTGTCTTTTTTAAGATCTCCAGGACTTTCTTCTGATATACCTCTTGGTGAAATAAAACTTTCAGCCTTTCAATTAACAGCCTAGTACATGAACCATTATTTGTGCTATACAGGGACTCCTTCCACTCTACAAAGTTACAAATTAGAGTCTAGACATTATAAAAATTGAGTAAGTAGTATCACTAAAGATTAATTGAAAACCATAAGAGTAGGTGTCAAATAAAATGTAACACTATGAGCTCTAAAAAAAACCAAAAAGCTAGGCCATCCTATTTAGTAATTCACACACACAAAAATTGTAACACGGGTAGAGAGAGGGTTCTCTCCCTTCACTGTGCTCCCCTTTTATCCAGAACTAAAAAGGCGTTGAACTTATGGTGCCTCATCGAGCTTCAGCAACCGGGAAGCTTGTGATTGGTGAGTAAAAATTGTGAGACAGTGATCTCCAGCTATCATGTCAGGGTCAATAGACTTCCAAAAGAATGTCAGTGGGGCAGCTGTGCCAAAGAAACCAAGCAGGAACCAAAAAGATTGAAATATTTTAATGAGATCACATAAACTGTCAAACAGATTACATAAACTTCTCTAGCACCAGCAAAGAGAAGGAGGGAATTGGAGTGCTTGGTTCCAGCATTTACTCAAACAGAAGCTCAGAGTCAGAAATTCTTGTGGCTGTGACACTTCACCTGTGACAATTCCTTCAAATTGCTGTGGAAGAGATGAATATATTGTTTACTGCAAACTTTATTACTTTTCACCCCCACATTAAATAGTTTATTCTTAATACAAATGACAGCTCTCCACGTCTCACAAAAATATTTTTAAGCTATTTCCTAAAGTTTACCTTTAGTCTAATTGAATTCTAAATATTAGGGATAATTTTAGGTTGATTTCATTATAGTGTCTAGTGCTGGGAGAACAAACAAGTTCGTCCTAGTGAGGGTGAGACCAGCCTGCTCCTTGGAAGCAAGGATTGTGAAGCTTTATCTGACATACTTTGGACATGTTGCAAGGAGGGACCAGTCATTGGACAGTCATGCTTGGAAGGGTGGAAGCATAGTGCAGGAGAGGAAGACCCTCGGTGAGATGGGTTGATTCAGTGACCAGAGTAATAAGGGTAGGTGTGTCAGAGACAATAAGGTTGGCACAGGATAAAGCAGGGTTTAGGTCTGTTGTACATAGGGTCGCTATGAGTTGCAGGTGACTCAATGGCATGTAACAACAACAACAACAGGTTGGGAAATCATATTTTGTCTCAATTCTTTATTTAACGTATATCAAACTTCTAAAAGTCATTATATACTATTTGATATTATAACTTTTGAATTTAGCTTTAATTTGGTGATCATGAGAACCTAGTCAATAACAAACTGGATTTTAAATACTTTTAAACTAGAGCAGTAATACATGTGAACGGTAAAAGCAAAGGTGAATAGCTATATATGGTTGTTGCATGCTGTCAAATCAGAATTGACCCACAGCTGATCCTTCAGTAGGTTTTGATAGGCAGTCAATCGCATAGGAGATTTCTCATCCTTCTCCTGAAGAGCAGGTAGTGGATTAGAACCATATGCCTTTGGGTTGACAATGCAAGTCCGTAAGACTAAGAGAATACTAAGCCACCAGAGCTCCCTTTATAACTATTTACTACAGTGAATAGGATGGTAGAATGACTGATGCCTTTGAGTTGGAGTGTTAGAGAAGAGTACTTACTAGCCCAGGGGCACTGCCAAAAGAACAAACATATTATATTATCCTGAAGAAGGTGCAGCTAGACTGCTCCTTGGAAGCAAGAGTGATCAATACTGCTAGGAGAGGTTATTCCTTGGAAAGGAACATCATGGTTGAAAAGTGGAGGGTCAGCAAAAGAGAGGAAGACCCTCAACCAGATGGATTGACACAGTGACAACAGTAATAAACTCAAGAGTGTCAGGGATGATGAAAATGGCACAGGATAGGACAGGGTTCAGCTCTGTTGTTCAAAGGGTCACTGTGAGTTGTACTCAACTCAGTAGCACCTAACAACCACAACAACAATTAAAAAGCAAAAACTATTACTATCCTGCATAGCTTTGTGTTTTTCATAGATTTAGTTGCCATGGCCATGACTCATCTGTCACTTTGCTGTACTGTGGTAACTAGTGTGTGTTGCTGTGCTGCTGGAAGCTAAACCCAATGAAGATACTGGGTAAACAGGTTTCAGTAAATCTTCCAGATTGAGAGGATAAGGGAGGAAAACCTTGAAGTTTACCTCTGAAAAGAATTGATGAGGAAATACTTTATAAATTACAGCAGAACATTGTCTAATATAGTGCCACAATATGAGCCTCTTTGGTTAGAAGGCATTGAAAATACAAAAGGGTAAAAGTTTCCTTCCCACTATGAATGGATTAAAGCTTTGAGAATTTTTACTTGCTGATGAAACCACTCAAAATGAAAAGAAACAATTGCACGTCTTAATAACTGGAATATGGAATGTACAAAGTCTGACACCAGGGAAATTAGAAATTAAAGGAAATGAACTAGATTATGAAAAGGCATTAGTGAACTTAAATGGATTGTAATTGCTATTTTTAATAAGATAATCATATGGTCTACTATACTAGGAATGCAAATTTAATATTAATAACATCATATTTGACATAAAAAGAACATTTCAAGATTAATTCTAAAATATAATGCTGCTAATGATGGTATAGTATTTTGCACCTAAAAGGAACCAAATTATTACTATTATTTCAGTTTAGGCACATTGTTTTAATCCACCAGATGCTCCAAGGGAGAAAGATGGCTAATATCATTCTATGTGAATGACTGCCTCTGAAAACCCACTGGAGGTTCAGCTATGAGTCAGTTCTGACACAATGTTACACAACAAAAAAACCCCAACATTATCCCAATTTACATTATAAGCTAATGATGCCAAAGAGAAAGAAAATAGAGATTTTCACCAACTTCAACAGTCAGAAATTGATCAGACATGGACTCAAGATGCATTAATAATTACAGATGATTGGAATGCAAGAAACAAAGCATTAGTAGTTGGAAAAAAATAGCTTTGGTGATAAAAACAGTGAGATTGAATGACAGAATTGTAAAAGACAAAAGACTTGTTCATTAAAAAAACCCAAAACTTGTTCATTGCAAAAATCTTTTTCAACACCATAAATAGCAACAACACAGTTGGATCTCGCTGACTGGAAACACAAAAATCAAATCAACTATATCCACAGTAAGAGAGAAAGGAGATATTAAAATATTATCAATCAAAACAAGGCTAGTGACTGTGGAACAGATTATTAATCACTCATGTGCAAGTTCAAGCTGAAGATGAATAAAGTTGAAATAAGTCAAAAGTATTTCACTGTAAGTGTAAGCCTTTTGAAATTTGAGACTACCTCAAGAATATTTTTGATACATTAACAACCAATGACCAGATGAGTTGTAGAATGGAATCAAAGGCATCATACATGAATAAAGTAATGGTTATGTAGAAGACAAGAAAGAAAATGCCTAAGTAGATGTCAGAAGATACTTGGAAATTTGCTCTGGAATACAGAGTAACTAAAGTGAATTGAAAAAATTATGCGATAGAAGAGATAGATATGCCAAAGAATGGTTTGAGAAGACAGAGAAGGGTACTATAATGAAATGTGTAAAAACCTAGAGACAGAAAAGAAAATTGGAAGAGCATGCTTGGTATTTTCCAAGATGAAAGAACTGAAGAAAAAAAAATCATGCCTAGAGTTTCAATACCAAGAGATTCTAGGGACAATACAATGAATGGCATAGGAAACATCTCAAGAAAATGGAACAAAGACAGTGCCAAAGAGACAGTCAATTATCTCAGGAAATAGTGTATGATCAAGATCCAATGGTATTTTAAGAAGTCAAAACTGCACTGAAAATATTGGGGGGGGGGAAATGCCAATGTGTCTAGGAATTAACCAAATACCATTTTAGATTAACTGACAAGGTGACTGCAAGAATGGGCTTACGTACAGTGGAGAGTATGAGGAAAGCACTGAATTGAGCAGAATTTTATTCTGTTGTACAAAAGGTCAATGTGACTCAGAGTTGATGTTATGGCACCTAACAACAACATTGAATGTGCAATATTTACACCTTTGAAATCAGCAGCTCAGCTGAACTTATTAGCCTCTAACAAGCTAAATAAAGTATCTCACTTCTAAGATTCCAGTTTCTGTCTCCATCTCTCTCTTCTTTTCTCTAATCACTTGTTCTGGGAAAAGCCAGTGGTAGGAAATGGAACCTGGAAATAAATTTCCCAGTCTCATCCAGTAACTCCAACACAGAACAAAAACTTCACTGTAACCTCATGTGAGACTTTTGAGCCAGAAGTGTGGAAAGACAGTGCTCAGAGAGAAGTCAAATCTTCTAAAATAAGAAATCTTATGTAGGAAGACTTTCCACACTTGGGCCCACTAAGGCAGTTGCTCATATTTAAGGAATAATAAGTGTTGTTGTGTGCTGTCGAGTCGGAACCAACCCATAGATGACCCTGCAGTGGGTTTTCAAAGGCAGTCAATCACACGGGAGGAGATAGCTCGACTTTGCTCAGAGCAGCTGGTGGATTCAAACTGCATGGCTTTGGAATTGCAGAGCAATTTCTTAGTGATCTCAACAGGAGGCCTCATGCTTTACAGGGACCATGCTTATTTAGAGTGGCTACAAAAGTCAGATACTGGAAATTTGTCTTTCAAAAAGACTTGCACAGTAACATTTTATTCTAAGATATTAATGGATTTCTGAGCCTCAGAAATTATGTGAGATAATAAATACTTGGTGTTCTTATTGATAACCTTTTTAATTTTTTTAAAATTTTATATTGGTTTTCTTACAAAATTTTTATACATTGTTTCACACATTCTTCATTCACATTATGTTTTATACAATCATTCCCATACATTGCATTTTATAAAATTAATCACTATTGAAGCACACCCATCTTTACCCTGTCTTTTCAGGTAGCTGCTGGATCTTGCCCACTTCCTTTACCCCCTCCCTCCACCTGCCAAATTGTGTCAGATGCCTTTCTGCATCGATTGCTTGGATCATATGGTTCTTGTTATTGGCTTTGTTAATGTAATGAAATTACGTTGATTGTTTTTCTTATATTGAATCATCCTTACATATCTGTTATTAATCTCCTGTGATAACATGATTAATTTTTTTTGTATGTTGTTGGATTCTATTGGCTAGGATTTTCTTAAGGATTTTTGCATCTATGTTCCTAAGAGATACTGGTCTGTATTTTTCTTTTTTGACAATATCTTTGCCTCGTTTTGGTATTTGGGTTATGCTTGCTTCATAGACTGGCTCTGAGAGTGTTCTTTTATTTTTTTTAAATAATTTAAGCAGAATTCGAGATAAATCTCTGAATATTTGGTAGAATTTAGCTGTGAAGCCATGTGGTCCAGGAGTTTTTTGGTGGGAATTTTTATGACTTACTTAATTTATTCTTTTGTGTTGAGTCTATTCAAATGTTCTATATCTTTACATGTCAATCTTGGTAGGGTATAAGTTTAAGGAATCTTTCCATTTCCTTGAGGTTTTAAAATTTATCGCAGTATAGCTTTTCACAATATTCCAACATTATTGATTTAATTTCATCTGGTTTTGTTGTGATGTCACCTCTATCATTCATTAATTATTTGAGTCTTTTTTTTTTCTTCTTTTGTTAAGTTTGCCAATGGTTTGTTAATTTTATCAACTCTTTGAAAAAGTCAGTTTCTGGAATACTGATAGTTTCAATTGTCTTTCAGTTTTCTATCTCATTGATTTCACCGTTTTCTTGCAGACTCAGAGTAAAGTATAGCAATAATTAATAAAGAGACAAAACACCAAGAATGAGATAAAACAGAACATAAAAAATAGGGGGGGAGGGGTTTGTGCGGGGAGAAGGGTGCAACAATGAATGAATGGAATCCCAAAATCTCTGTAGATGTTCATTGAAATGAAAAATAAACAACCTAAATTTAAAAAAAACAAAACAAAAAAAAAATAGGGGGTCAGCAGTTTGAATCAACTGAAGTGTCTCAAGCCACACCTCTCTGTGTATTTATTGAGAAATCAGGGGAAGCAAATCATAAAGAGAATTCTCTTGTAAATTAAGCCGACTTTTTCTCTATTGTAAACATAATGCTTAGCTCAGGAAGGAAGTATTTCACATGTATAGACAGACTTTTACACTCCCTCTTCAGGGGACCTAGCTACCTCTTGTCTGTAGGAAGCAGCTCATTTCCTGTGATCTGTCACAAGAGAAATCACAAATTATGTGACTCCTCAATTTTTGAATAAGCATATGGTTTTTCATATGATATTTGGTATGAAATTTGACTTCCCACACCTTTTATTCCTGTGATTCCCCTTCTAGAGACAGTGGGGTTAAATTGTTGTTCTTTTTTTTTTTACTTTATGGAGATTTTTAGTTCGATCACTAATTTTGCTTTTTTCCTTCCATTTCTATGCGTGTGCCTATTGCTATGACTGCCCCTGAGGACTGCCTTACCTGTATCCCAGAGGTTTTGGTATGTTGCATTTTCATTATTATTTGTTTCAAGGAGCTTTATAATTTCATTCTCTTCCCCCCCTTCTATAACCCAGTCATATTTTGGCAAGTTATTATTTAGCTTCCATGCGGATGTCCTTGTCAACTTTACTCTCTTGCTAGTTTCCAGTTCTATGGCATTGTTGTTTGAGAAGATACTTTGGATGATTTCATTGTTTTTAAATTTGTTGAGGTTTATTTTGTGTCCTAATATATGATCAACTCTGGAGAATGTGCCATGTTCACTAGAAAAAAAAGTAAATTGACCTTTAGTTGGTTTCAGTACTCTGAATACATCCACAAGTTCTGTTTGGCTGATTGTATGGTTTAGGTCTTCTGCATTTTTGTTAAGTTTCTTTTGAGTTGATCTATCTGTTGGTGAGAGTTGTGTGCTAAAGTTTCCTACAAATATTGTGGTGCTTTCGATTTCTTTCTTCAATTCTGTTAATCATTGGTTTATGTATATTTCAGGTCTATCATTTGGTGTATAGGTGTTAACAAAAGTTATGTCTTCTAGATCTATTTTAATCCATTCTACTACTCTTTCTCTTAATTGGTATGTTTAGTCCATTTACAATGTGTGATTATTGACAGACCAGGTATTATCACTGGCATTTTGTTGTGTTCATTTTTTCTGTTTCTGGTTACTATGGTTGGTCCACTTTCCTTTGGTATTTTTGTGTGAAGAACTTCCCTCAAAAGTTCTTATAGATTTGGTGTCATTTTTACAAATTCTTTCAGTTCCTTCTTTTCTGAAAAGGATCTAATTTCTCCTTCATATTTGATAGAAAGCTTTGGTGTGTACAGGATTCTTGGTTGTTTTGTTTCAACTTCCTGTATATGCCATCCCATTATCTTCTTGCTTGCATGATTTCTGTAGAGAAATCAGAACTTAATCTAATTGCTTTTCCTTTTAGATGACTTTTTCTGATGATGCTTTTAATATTCTATCCTTATCTTTTCTTTCCAAGAATTTGAAAAATATGGAACTGATTCACAAATTTTCATGTCATCCTTACACAGGGACCATGCTAATATTCCACCATGTAGTGATCAAATTTTAGTATATGTGCTGCCATTCAAACACATTATTGATAATCTTTGATGTAATTTAGTACGTAGCAAATTATAGGACCTTCAACTCAGGTTCTCTGACCAATTCATACACGGTAATTCTGGTGGTTTGGTGGTAAGAAATTGTACTGTTAACCCAAAGGTAGCAGTTCAAATTCACAGCTGCTCTGTTGAAGAAATATGAACAATATCCCACTGTGTGATTTGCTGCTCCTGAAAACGTGCTAGGGAGTCAGCTATGAGTAAGTTCTGACTTGATGGTATTCAACAACTATTTTTCCGAAGTAACTATCATGGTACTGTGCTAAGTATGTTTGTTTATATGTCCATATGTCACCATTGTAAGGTTGTGAGCTCACAGGTCAGAGATAATAATGATAAAAGTGATGAAGTGATAAAAGCCTGATGTTTACAGTAATTAAGCTAATAATTAGTGTTATCTTCATGTCATACAACGAGCTCTGATGGTATAGTCTGTAGCAAGGTTCATAGCTAGCCCAAAGGATGTGAGATTCTGGTGATCCAAATCCACCTGCAGCTCAGAGAGAGAGAAAGAAAGACAGTCTCCTTATATTGCAATGTATATCTTTAAAGACCCAACTCAACAGGAGTGAATGAGTGACACGTCATATACTAGGAACCCTGGGGGTGAAATGGTGTAGCTGCTAACCACAAGACAGACAGTATAAACCCACCAGGTGCTCCTTGGGAGAAAGATGTTACAGTCTCTTGCAATCTTATAAACCCTGTTGAGAAATTGTGCCTTGGGAGTCTCTGCTAAAACATAGATTTGTATTGGGTGATATTCTTTGCATCCCCTACTTTCCAACTTATTTCCCTAATAAATCCCCCTCTCGGTACTACAGTCTGTGAGTCAAAAATGTATTAGCAAACCTCTTGCTGCTAGTGTGGTCTAGAGGCACAATGGGGCTGGTCTAATCTTTCCTTAATTATATGCTATAGAATCAGAATGGATTCACAACTGACCTTCCACTGGGTTTTCAGAGGCTGTAAATCTCACAGGAGAAAATGGCTTATCTTTCTCCCATAAAGAAACTGGTGAATTCAAACTGCCTTTGGGTTGGTAGTGCAACTTATTGCCCACTAGGCTTTCAGAGCTCCTTATAAGGTCACAATAAGTTTGAAGTGACTTGATGACAAGAAGTTTGTTATGTACCATACATTGACTCACTCCTATATAAACGTTATTCCATTTATTCTTCTTTTTTAATGTTTATTTATTTTTTTAATATTTTTTTTATTGGGAAAAACA
>NW_006399792.1:18964992-18976950 GCF_000299155.1 Elephantulus edwardii
ATGAAGCTTCAGAATCCTTGACTCCAGGGAACATTCTGGCTTCACCCTCTCCAGGACAAACCTGTTTGTTCTCCTAGCAGTCCATGGTATATTCAGCACTCTTCTCTACAATCAAAGTGTTGAGCACCACAACTCAAAGGCCAATTCTCTTTCTATCATCCCTATTCACTGTCCAACTCTCTGATGCATAGCACGTAATTGCAAAGATCAGGCACACCTTAGTGTCCAGCCTGGCATCATTGCACTTCAGTACTCTTGAGAGGTCCCTCACAGCTGACTTTCCCAATACAGTTAGTCTCCTGATTTCCTGGCTGCTATTACCAAGAGTGTTGACTGTGGAGCCAAGTAAACAGAAACTGTTAACTATCTCAATCTCTTCACCATCCATACTGATGCTGCCAATTGATTGGCCCAGTGGTGAGAATCTTTGTTTTCTTGATATTGAGCTTCAATCAACATTGAAGACTGCGGTCCTCGACCTTCTGCAACAAGTGCTTCAGGTCCTCCACAGTTTCAGCAAGCAGGGTTGTGTCATCTGCATAACGCAGGTTGTTGATGACACTTCCACCAATCCTGATTTCACATTCCTCCTCGTACAGCCCAGCATCTCGGATGATCTGTTCTGCATACAGATTGAAAAGGTATGGAGACAAAATACATCGCTGATGGACCCCTTTCTTGATTTTGAACCATCCAGTGTCTCCCTGCTCTGTTCTGACGACTGCCTCTTTGTCCAAATATAGGTTTCGCATAAGCAAATCAAATGTTCTGGGATTCCCATTCTTCTCAAGAGTCAGCCATAGCTGCTTGTGATCCACACAGTCAAAAGCCTTTACATAGTCAATGAAGCACATATGTTGCTAAATTAAAAAATGAATATTTTTTAGAAACAGGACCATATTTGACTCATCCTGGAATTTCTTATTGTTCTTAATGCATATGCAGTTGGGACTGAGATATTTATTAACCACTGTTTGGTTAAAAAAACAACTTAGTAATGTGAGAAAGAAGTCCAATAAAACCTGATCTTGGATGATTAGATTTCCAAAATATAATTTCTTTCCTTTAGAGAACATAAATTAACATTACAGTAAACATATGTTCTGATAAGACTGAAAATAAATCGTAATTTTACTGTTCTTAAATCTCCCACATAAGATGCTTAACAAGAAATAAAAATGTACTGATGATTTGAGAACATAAATTTTTTTTAAAAAATCCGATTTTGCTAAATTTGATGGTTCAGGAGTCAACAGAGTTCTTCAAAGAGTAAAATATATGGTGACTTTTCTTATCCAATAATAACAACACTACAAAAAAAATAAGATATTTCTACTGAAGTATTTTTGAAAGAAATTTCATGTAGATGGTTTTATTTGACTTCTGTAGCTATTTTAAATAAGTGACCCATAAAATCTTATCCTTTCTTTTGAAGTCTTTAAATCAGAAGCCGTGGTACAGCCTGCTCCTCAATGAGAGAAAGAAGCATTTCTGCCATGGATGGGGTGGTGTGTAACAGACTACTAATCAGCAGCAGCCTTTCTTCCATGGTAGAAAAATGGATATTCTTCTCACAAAAATATTTACAGTCTCTATAAGAAGTCGCTGTGTATGTGTGTGTGTGTGTGTGTGTGTGTGTGTGTGTGTATGTGCACATGCACTAAATCAGTACCTAAATGTGAGGACTTTTACTTGCATAAAAGTGACTTAAAAAGTAACATAAAACATAACTGTGGTGTTGGCTTAAGAGCTGGCTTTTCTAAACCATTATGTTAGCCCCTCTGGTCTCCAGCTGCTTTAACTGCAGATACATGGTTTTGTAAATCATCAACAGCTGTGGGACTAGAATAAAGAAAGAGGGTTTCCCACACTGAGCAGCAAAACTCGAGGGACACTGAAACAAGATCCTGGTGATAGTGAGACCAGAGCAAGACCTTGGTGATGGTGATGCAAAGACTGTAGCATTGATATGGAGAAACTGTAGAAAGATGTAACCAGAGGAAATATAGACCATAATTAAAGGCTTGCTGTTCTTGCCAGATGATGGAAAGAAGAGCTGTCTGCTGCATTGAAACCAGAGCCTAGAATTGAGAAATTGTGCCTTGGGAGTCTCGGCTAAACCATGGACTTGTATTGGGTGATATTCTTTGCCTCCCCTATTCTCCAACTTATTTCCTTAATAAATCTCACTCTCGGTACTACAGTCTGTGAGTCAAAAATGTATTAGCAAACCTCTTGCTGCTGGTGTGGGTCTAGAGGCACAATGCGGCTGGACTAAAGGCTCTTTCTCTGCTTTTTTACTTTAGGTTGGTGCCCTCTTTCCCATTTTCTGCTCTCTAGGCATTGTCCACGTCTGAAAAGCAGCTTGAGGCTTCCTATTGCAGAACTCTAGAATTCTTCTTTCTGAGAACTTTCTTCCTGCTTAAATCTCTCCCTCATTGCAGTCAAGTCATTATTGACTTACAGCTCACCCTCCAGTGAGTTTTTCAAAGGTTGTAAATTACATCGAAAGAGATTGCTCATCTTTCTGTTGGTGGATGCCAACTGGCAGAGAGACATAATATATGAGTTAGCAACACAATTCCCTAAAGAATAGGCCACCAGAGTTCTTTTTTTAAAGTAAAGTAGATATTCAGTACTTACTGCAGAAATTTTAAGACTATTGCCTTCAGTGAAGGCTACATTTCAACAGCAAAAACAAAAAATTCCATTAACTGGATTAATAGGCAACACCATGATAGAATAGATAGATAGATGATAGATAGATAGATAGATAGATAGATAGATAGATAGATAGATAGATAGATAGAAAGAAAGAGAGAAGATTGAAGTTGTCAATGATTTTATTTTACTCAGGTCTCTACCATCAGCACCTTTGGTAGAAGCAGTCAAGAAATTAAAAGACTTGTTGCATTAGAGAAATCTGCAGTCAAGAGCCTATACAAAATTCTAAAGTGTAGGATGGGATGTCCATTTAAAGACTAAGATACATCTGATCCAAGACTTAGTGTTTTCAGTTGTTTTCTAAGCATCTGAAAATTAGACAATGAATAAGGATGACAAAAGACGAATGAATGCCTTTGAATTGTGGTATTGGTGAAGATTATTGACTTTCTCATGGACTACCAAAAAGAACAAGTTTCTCTTGAAGGAAGTGCAACTAAGTACTCTTCAGAGACAAAGATGGTGAAACTCCATCTCACTTACTTTGAGCATATTTGTTTTCTGGAAAAACTTAGAGATATCATGCTGGGAAAGGTCACAGATTAATGGAAAAAAAGGAAAACCCTCAACAAAATGGATTAACACAGTGATTACCACTCTGGGTATGACAGAGATGGTGAGGCTACTGCAGGAAAGGGTCAGGTTCAGATCTGTTGTTTATAAAATCACTAGACATTATAGTACACTTAGTGGCACCTGACAACAACAAAAATTTAGCAATTTAGAGTTGATTCCAACTTATGACACTGTGTGTGTCAGACTAGAACTGTGCTTTGTAGGGTTTTTAATGGCAGTTATCTTTCACAAGTATACCTGGCAGCATCTTCGATGGATTTCAATACAAGGAGATTGATCAATTTTGCCATCCCACCAGATTTAAATTGAGCAGGCTCAGAAGCTGAAAACAGGAATGTCACTACTATAATAAAATAAATGGAACATGCAGCTATGCCTCTGGGGCAAGATGCAGGTGGACCAACATGAAGATGCTTGTAGCCATAGTAACTGAGTGGACTGAGGACCAGAGATTGGTGTAAGACAGAGTTGGGTAATAATTGTTGCTCCGTGGTCTAGGGCCTTCACCTAAGTTTACTGGCAGAGGGGTTGGGGGCAAGGGTGGGTGTCATAATTTGCAAAATTGAAAGAGCTGGCTCAAAGTCACAAGGCCAAAGGCAGAAGATATGAGAGCAACATAAGAAGCTGTCCCGCGGGAAAAAAAACACACACCTGTATCTTATTCCTGTTCCTGACTGATCTGTAACCTGTTGGCCCCTAACAAACACCATAACTGTAAATATAATTTGAGTTTTGTGTGGCCATTGCAATGGAATAATGAACTCAGTAGTAGAGCAATGAAAACCCAGGGAAGGACAGTTGGTCTAAGAATTGATAGAAGTAGATGTGGGAGCATGGAGACATGTATGACCTCATGGGATTCAGTTTTATGCTGTAGATATTGTTGATGCAGAACCTTCTCCTCTGTGGAGTTAATAGAGATCAAATGCTGCGGCCTCTATAACATCATATATTTTCCACACATAGCATAGCTATCAATTCGATCCTCTTCAGTTACTTTAGATTTAAGAAAGGGTCTCATTTTTACCTTCTTTTCATTTCAGCCCAGAAGCTTTATTATGATGGCGCACTGCTTTTCAGGTGCTTCCTTGCCTCACCACTCTGTATATGAAACAACAAAAAAGCATACTGGCTAAAGTATGTGGCTGCTAACCAAAAGACTTGTCATTCAAACCCACCAGCTTCTTCATGGCAGAAAGATGTGGCTTCTGGAAAGATTCACTTACTCACTACCATCAAGTTGATTCTGAAGCACAGTCACTATGAGGTTTTTGAGGCTGTAAATTTTATTGGGAAGAAACTGCCCACATTGCTCCTGTAGATCTGCTGATAAATTTGAACCACTGGATGGAGATGCACAGCTTTTGGTCCAGTAAAGCAACTCACTACAGACTACGCCATTGTATTTCCTTCTGTAACACCCCTCCTATTTAAAAAAATGAGTAAAAACACACCACAACAAATCCACTGCTGTCAACTTGATTCCAACTCAAAGCAACCCATATAGGGTATAGTAGAACTACTCTGTAGGATTTCCACCTATAGGATGTTAGAGAAGAGCACCAAACATCCAAAAGATGCCAAAAGAACAATCAAATATGTCTTTAAAAGGGTGCAGCCAGAATGCTCTTTGGGGACAAGGAGGAAGAGGCTTTGCCTCACATAGTTTGGTCATGTTGCTAGGAGGGGCCATTTCTTAGAGAGGGATATGATGCTCAGGAAGGTGGAGTGAAAGAGAGGAAGACCTTCAGCTAGGTGGCTTGACATGGTGACTGCTGCAATGAGTTCTTCTGTGTCAAGAGGTGTGAGGATGGTACAAGATAGGACAGGGTTCAGCTCTGTTGTTCTTAGGGTCACTGTGGGTTGTACTCCACTTGATGGCACTTAACAATAGGGTTTCTAAAGCTGCAATTGTTACAGATGAAGACTGCCAAATCTTTTTCTTCTGGAGCTGCTGCTGCTGAGTTCAAATTTTTGATCAGCAGCCACATGTTTTAACTACTGTGTCACCATGTTTACTATACCACCTAGTAATTCCACCTTTAGGTATATACCCAAAAAACGTGAAAGAAGATACTCATATAGATACATCTGCACCAATGTTCACTGCAGCACTATTCACATAATTAATATGTGGAAATAGCCTAAATATCCACCAAAATATGAACTGATAAAAAAAACAGGGTATATACATACAGTGGAATACTACTTAGCCCATAGAGGAAAGGAACATTTTATACATGCTACAATACAGATGGGCCTGAACACATTATTCTGAATGAAGTTAATTACAAATAATAACTAGTGAAATTTCAATTATACATATCATAAGAATAGGAAAATGTTTATTAGAGGTTACCAGGATAAAAAGGAAGAAGAGACAGTTATTGCTGATGGAGTACTGAATTTTCAGCAAGCAGGGTTGTGTCATCTGCATAACGCAGATTGTTACTAGACCTTCCACCAATCCTGATGCCACAATTATCCTCATAGAGCCCAGCCTCCCGGATAATCTGCTCTGCATACAGGTTGAAAAGGTATGGAGACAGGACACATCCATGGCGTACACCCTTCCCAATTTTGACCCATGCAGTGTTACCCTGCTCTGTTCTGATGACTGCCTCCTGGTCCAAGTATAGGTTTCGCATTAGCACGATTAAATGTTCTGGGATTCCCATTCTTTTCAGAGTCAGCCACAGTTTGTTATGATCCACAAAGTCAAACGCCTTTGCATAATTAATGAAACACGGATAGACATTCTTCTGGTATTCCCCGCTTTCAGCTAAGATCCGTCTAACATCAGCTACAATATCCCTAGTACCACGACCCCTTCTAAACCCAGACTGGACTTCTGGCAATTCTCTGCTGATGTGCTGCTCCAGTCGTTTTTGGATAATCTTGCTTGCATGTGAAATCAATGATATTGTTCTGTAGTTTCCACACTCAGTTGGGTCACCCTTCTTTGGAATGGGAACAAATATAGACCTCTTCCAGTCAGTTGGCCAAGTGGTTGTTCTCCAGATTTCAGTTTATATTGATAAGGAAAATGCCTTTATTACTATGGAATAAATCATCAGTTGCTCACATACAAGTTCAAGTTGAAGTTGAAGAAAATGAAAGCAAATTCATGAGGACCAACATACAACCTTAAGTGTATTCCACCTGAATTTAGAAACCATTTCAAAGGACGGTTTAATTCACTGAATACTAATTATTGAAGTCCAGACAAGTTATAAAATATCATTAGATATATCAAACATGAAGAAAACAAAATGTCATTAAAAACGTGAAAGTAGTGGATGACCAATATGGATATCAGAAGAGACTGAAACATCCCTCTTACACATAAAGTAGATAATGCAAGTGGGAAAAGTTAGGATGTGAAAGAGCTGAAGAAATTTCAAAGGGCAGCTTGTGAAGCCAACATGTTCTAATGAAATGTACAGTGATCTAGAGTTAGAAAATCCAAAAGAATAACATATTTGCTGTTTCTCAAGATGAAAAAACTGAGGAAAAGTTTAAGCTTCCAAATGCATGTGACATTGACAGATTCTAAGATGGTGTAGGCTCAGGTAGGGTTTGAATTAGTATATATAGGGTGACTGAGTGGGAATTGACTTGACAACAGTTAAAACAGTAACATGGCCAAATTAGGTAACAACCCAGAAAGCATTAAAAAAAAGAGAGAGGAGCACACAGGCACTGTACCAAAAAGAATTAGCTGACATTCAACAATTTTGTTGTTGTTAAGTGTCTCTAAGTCAACTGCAATTCATATCCACACTATGAAGAACAAATTGTAATTCTGTTCTCTCTTGCACCATCCTTAAAATCTCTGCCATGCACCAGCCTATTAGTACAGTTACAGTGTCAATCCAATTTGTTGAAGGTCTTCTCTTTCTCTGAAAGACAGAATCATCCTAGCATGCTATCTTTTGTCAAGAACTAGTCTTTCTTGACAATGTGCCCAAAGTATGTGAGACTAAGTTTCATCACCCTTACCTCTAAGAAGAAACCTGATCACATTTTCTCCAAGACAGATGTTTCTTCTCTTGGCAGTCAATGGAATATTTGGTATTCTTCACCAATAACACAATTCAATGGCATTGATTTTGTAAAAAATTTTCTACTAGTTTATTTACAAAATTCTAATACATTGTTTTCAAGAACAAATTCTTTCATTTTCCCTCACCTCCCCAACCATCAAATTGTACAACCTCATGATTAATTACCCATCCCCTTGCACATCCTCATCCCCCTTCTACCAACTTCTCCCATCCCTCTTGGATCCTTATACTCATTCTACAAAAATGATTTTATACAATATTTATCCTTTTGGGACGTAGTTCACTCAGTATAATGTTCTCCAGTTCCTCTCAAGTTAGGTAATAGTTTACAAAATCTTTGCTCCTGCATGCTGCATAGCATTCCATTGTGTGAATGTAGTATAATTTCTCAATTCATTCATTTGTGGTTGGACATTTGGGCTGTTTTCATGTTCTTGCAATGGTGAATAATGTTGCTATGCACACTGGTGTAAAAATCTCAACTTTTGCCTCAGTTCTCATTTTCTCAGGGTACATTCCAAGTAGTGGAATAGCTAGGTCATATGGAATTTCTATGCTCAGCTTTTTTAGTAAGCACCACAGTGCCTTCCAGAATGGTTGTACCATTTTACAATCCCACCAACAATGTAAAAGAATTCCTTTCTTGCCACATCCTCTCCAGTATTTATTACTTGTTGCCCTGTGAAACATTGCCACTGTTACTGGAGTGAAATGGTATCTCATTGTGGCTTTGATTTGCATATATCTCTCTTATAGTCAGTGATTTGGAGTATTTATTCATATGTCTATTTGCCATTCAAATATCTTCCTCTGTGAAAATTCATTTTATAATTGGGCTATCAGTTTTTTTCTGGTGGAGGCCCGGGAGAATTCTATAAACTTTTGTTATAAGGCTCTTGTCTGGGATTTGTTGTTGTTGTTATATGCCGTCAAGTCGCTTGCGACTCAGAGTGACCCTATATACAACAGCCCTAAACCCTGCTCTGTCCTGTGCCAATCGCACTGCCTCTGACACACCCATCCTGATTACCCCAGTCACTGAATCAATCCACCTCACAGAGGGTCTTCCTCTTCTGCACTGTCCCTCCAAAGTCCCAAGCATGATGTCCTTCTCCAAGAACCGGTCACTCCTTACAACATGCCCAAAGTATGTCAGACGAAGCCCCAGAATCCTTGCCTCCAAGGAGCAGCCTGGTTTAATCCTCTCCGGGATGAATTTGTTTGTTTTCCTAGCAGTCCATGGTACTCTCAAGACTCTTCTCCAGCACCACAGCTCAAAGGCATCAATTCTCCCTCTAGACTTCCTAGTCATGGTCCAACTCTCTGATGCATAGCAAGTGATTGCAAAGACCATGGCCTGTATCAGATGCACATTAGTCTCCAGAGTGACACCATTGCTCTTCAGTATTTTGGAGAGGTTCCTAACAGCAGACTTTCCCATTGCAATACGTTTTTTTTTTTTATTTCCTGGCTGCTGGTGCCAAGAGCGTTGACCGTATTGACTAAAGTTGTTAACAATCTCAATCTCTTCACCATCCATCCTGATGCTGCCAATTGGTCCAGTGGTGAGAATCTTTATCTTCTTGACATTGAGCCTCAATCCATATTGATGGCTGCAGTCCTTGACCCTCTGCGTTTCAGGTCCTCCTCAGTTTCAGCAAGCAGGGTTGTGTCATCTGCATAACGCAGATTGTTAATAGATCTTCCACCAATCCTGACACCACACTTCTTCTCATAGAGCCCAGCTTCTCAGGTAATCTATTCTGCATATAGATTGAAAAGATATGGAGATAGGACACACCCCTAGTGTACACCTTTCCCAATTTTGAACCATGCAGTGTCTCCTTGCTCTGTTCTGACGACTGCACTTGTCTGAGATGGTATTACCAAGTATTTGCTCCCAGTCTGTAGGTTTTCTTTTCACCCTATTGGAAAAAGTTTTTTATGCACACATGGATTTACTCTTTAGAAGGTCTCATGCATGAATTTTATCCTCTTCAGATTATGCATTTCTGGTTGTATTTGGCAGTCTCTTTATGCCTTGGACTAGCACTTCTAGGCTTGATCCCAATTTTTCCTCTTATGAATGTCATGGTTTGGGGCTTTATTCCCAGGTCTCTGATCCACCTTGAGTTGATATTTGTCTATAGTGTGAGATGTGGATCCTTTTTCAGCTTTCTGCAGGTAGAAGTTCAGTTTTGCCAGCACCATTTGTTAAAGAGGTTATCATTTTCCCTTTTGATAGCTTTGAGTTCCTTATTAAATACCAGTTGACCATAGATAGCTGGGTCTATTTCTGGGTTCTTAA
The DNA here is from genome assembly GCF_000299155.1 of Elephantulus edwardii. Lineage (NCBI taxonomy): Eukaryota > Metazoa > Chordata > Mammalia > Macroscelidea > Macroscelididae > Elephantulus > Elephantulus edwardii. The sequence goes on from NW_006399792.1 coordinate 18,974,668, forward strand.
TTCTGTTCCATTGATCTAAGTGCCTGTCATACGAATAGGATGCTCTTTTGGTTACTACTGCTGTGTAGTAGGTTTTGACGTCAACAAGTTCTATGCCTCTGATCTCATTTTTGTTTCTCAGAAGTATTTTGCTTATTTGGGGTCTCTTGCATCTCCAAACAAATTTGATAATTTCCCTTTCAATCACCTTGAAAAATGAATTTGGTATCTGGATTGGGATTGCACTGAATATGTATATTTCTTTTGGTAGGATTGTCATGTTCTCAATATTGAGTCTTCCTACCCATAAATAGGGTACATTTTTCCATTTCTTTATGTCTTTTATTCCGTCCTGCAGAAATGCTTTTTGTAGTTGTCTTTGTATAGGTTTTTTGTAGCTCTAGTTAGGTTCACTCCCAAGTATCTCAATTTGTGGTTGGCTATTGTAAATAGTATTGCTTTCTTGAGTTCCTTCTCTGAGTTCTCTTTGTTACTGTAGAGAAATCCTAAAATGTTAGAGTTTACAGGTCAGTTTTTAGCATTGATTCTTTTTCAAATTTTTTTAAATTATTCTTTGTGTGTGTGCATACTGTCAAATCAGATCTATTACAGGAGGAGATTGTCCCTCCTCCATCAGAGCATCTGGTGGATTCAAACCACACACCTCTAGGATTGCAGTGCAATTTCTTGCCACTAGGTCATTAGAGTGCCCTTGGAGTGGCATTGATTCTGATGTCTTCCTTATTCATTGTCTAACTTTCAGATACATGTGAAACAAATGAAAGTATAACTTGGATAATGGACATCTTAGTCTTTAAATTGACACTGTTGCTCATTAGCACTTTGAAGAGGTCCCTGGCAGCAAATTTTCTCAACATAACACATATTACAATTTGTTGTCTGCTCCTATTTAACAATAACTACAAATCATGCTTGGGAAAGTGGAGGGACAGCGCAGGAGGGGAAGACCCTCTATGAGATAGATTGATTCAGTGACTGGGGTAATTGGGATGGGTGTGTCAGAGGCCATGCGATTGGCACAGGATAGAGCAGGGTTTAGGGCTGTTGTACATAGGGTCGCTATGAGTCGCAAACGACTCGACAGCACATGACAACAACAACAACTATGGGTGTTGATTTTGGATTCTAGTAAATTGAAACTGTTGACAGCTTCAACTTTATTTTTTCATCATCCATGAACAATGCAAAAGGTCATTACAAAGATAAAGGAAGAAAAAAAGATCAAAATGAATGTCAGAAGAGACTCTGAATATTGCACTAGAGCACTGAGAAGCCAAAACAAAGAGAAGAAATCAAGATGTTAAGGAGCTGAACAGATGACTTCAAAGAGAAGCAAGGGAAGGCAAAGTAAAGTTTTATAACGAATGTTCAAAGAGCTGGAGTTGGAAAATCACACAGGATGAACTTGCTCAGCATTTTTTAAGCTGAAGGAACTGTAGAACAAATTCATGTCTCAAGTTGCAATATTTAAGGATGCTGTGGACAGAATGTTCAATGATCCAGGAAGCATAGCAAGAACATGGAAACAGTCCAAATGTCCACACACAATAGACTGGATTGAGGAAATTATGGTACAGTCACACAATGGCATACTATGCAGGAAGCAAGAGCAATGATTTTGTAAATTACTACCTAAAGTGGGAGGGACTGGAGAGCATTATGCTAAGTGAACTAATTCAGTATCATAAAGAACATATAAGACCATTATTGTAGATCAAGGGAGAGGGGATTAATCATAGCATCACATAATTTGATTGGTGGGGAGAGGGGGTGGGTAAAGGAAAGGGAAAAAAGATAGAAGGAGTATACAGAGTCACTATACCAGAAACAGCTGGCTGACACAGAAGAATTCTGTGAAACAACATATGTTCAAGAGCCTGTGGTGATGAAGGAGAAAGTTCAAACTACTCTGAAGCAATTGGCAAAAAAAACAAGGTCCCAGGAATTGATGGCATAGCAATTGACATATGTTAACAAATAGACACTGCCCTGGATGTGCAAACCAGGTTGTGCCAAGGAATCTGAAGACAACTACCTGGCCAATGGACTAGAAGAGATCCATATTTATTTCCATTCCAAAAAAAGGTGACCCGACAGAGTGTGGAAATGTTTGAACAGTATCACTAAAATAACAGGAAAGCAAGTTCCTAAAGAAAATTATTCAAAATCAACTGAAACAGCACATCAACCAGATGTGCAGGCTCTGTTTAGAAGAGGTCATGGTACTAGGGATATTATAGCAAATGTTAGATGGATCTTGGCTGAAAGCAGAAAGTACCAGAG
>NW_006399792.1:18979310-18986570 GCF_000299155.1 Elephantulus edwardii
GTGTCAGAGACAGTGTGATTGGCACAGGACAGAGCGGAGTTTAGGGCTATTGTACATAGGGTCGCTATGAGTCGCAGGCGACTCAACGGCACATAACAACAACATGTGTCACAAGCAAATCGTAGGAACATAACAACAATAACACATGATGGTCCAGTGGTGAAGATTTTTCTTTCTTTTTGTATTGAGATTCAACCCATATTGAAGGCTGTAGTCTTAGATTTCTTCAGTAAGTGCTTTAAGTCTTCTTCACATTCCACAAGGTTGTGATATCTGCAAAGCATAGGCTGATAATGATAATAATGTTACTTGATAATGATACTTCATAATGATAATCTGAAAACACAGGTTGATAATGAGTCTTCCTTCAGTCTGATGCAATATTCTTCTTCATATAATTTGCCTCTCAATTTATTTGCTCAGCATACAGGTTGACTAAGAATGGAAAAAGTACACAACGACACACACTTTTCCTGATTTTAAACTGGACAGTGTTTCCTTATTTTGTTTGGACAATGCTTCTATGTCTATGAATATTTTCCCATGAGCATAATTAAGTGGTCTTGGATTCCCATTCTTCTAAATGTTAGTCAAAATTGGTTAGGATACAGTCAAATGCCTTTGCATGGTCAATAAAACACAAGTAAAAACCTTTCTGATATTATCTATTTTCCGTTAAGGTCCATCTGACATCAACACTGATCTTGCTCATGCCATGGTCTCTTCTAAATCCAGTTTGTATTCCTGGAATTCAAATCTAGCTTTGAATCCCAGTTGATGTATTGTCCTTGTCATTTTTAGCAAGATTTTACTAGCATGATATTGTAATGATTTTGTTCAATGATTTCCAAATTCTGTTGGATCTCCTTTTTTTGGAATAGAACATATATAATATCTTCCAAAGTAAATATAAATTATGCACATAGAACTCATCCGATGTACTACAAAGAAATCAGATTTACTATATCTATTGAAAGAGTTCATGGAGATGTTCAAGATCAACAGCCAAAACTAGGTCAGGGGGATACTGTGGAATAGACAATCAATTACTCACATGTAAATTCAATTTTAGGCTGAAGAAAGTGAAATAAGTCCATGAGAACCAAAATACAACCTGAAAGCTATCCCAACTGAATTTAAAAACCATTTCAAGAATAGATATGATGCATTGAACACTAATGATCAAATATCAGATGAGCTGTGAGGAGCCATCAAGAACGTTATACATGAAGAGAGCAAAATCTCATTGCAAAGGCAGGAAAGAAAGAAATTATCAAAATAGGTGCCAGAAGAGATTCTGAAATTTGCACTAAGTTGGAGAAAGGCTAAAATAAGGAAAGAAATGCTGAAGTAGGAGAGCTGAACAGAAGATTTCAAAGTACAGCTCAAGAAGACAAGCAAAGAAAAGAAATTATAATGAATGTGCAAATAGGTAGAGTAGAAAATAAAAAGAAATACATTGACATTTCTTAAGCTGAAAAAATTGAAGGACAAATTCAAGGCTCAAGATACAGGATTCTATAGGCAAAATCAACCATTATAGGAGGTAGCATATGATCAAAAATGAGTGGTACAGAAGAAGAAAATCCAAACTGCACTGAAGACAATGACCCCCCCAAAAAGCACATCTCCAGGTATTGTTATTACTATGTACAATCACACTTAGATCGACTCACAGCAACCTTATAAACAGTAGCCCTTAACCTTGCTCTATCCTGAGCCTATCTATCTCCAACATACCTACCCCCATTTCCCCAGTCACTGTTTCAATCCATCTTATTCAGGGTCTTTCTCTTTTGCACTGTTCCTCCTCCCTTTCAAGAAGGGTGTTCTTCTCCAGCTACAGGTCTCTCCTGGCAACATGCCCAGAATATGTGAGATGGAGCTTTAAAATCCATGTCTCCGAGAAGCAACCTTCACCTTCTCCAGGACAGACTTATTTGTTCACTTGGTAGTCCACGGTATGGTCAACACTCTTCTTAGAGACACCAATTCTTCTTTTGTCATTCTTAGTCATTGTCCAGCTCTATGATACATAGCAAGTAACTGAGAATACCATGACTTGGATCAGATGCACCTTAGGCTCCAGACTTACATTGTTGCTCTTTAGCAACTCGTCTTTGGATTTCCTCACTACTGCTGATGCCAAAGGTGTTGATTGTGGAACTGAGTAACCCAAAATTGTCAACAATCTCAATCTCTTTTTCATCCATTATGATGCTGCCAATTGGTCCAGTGGCGAGAATCTTTGTCTTCTTGACATTGAGACTTAGTCCATACTGAAGACTGCAGTTGTTGATCTTCTACAGCAAATGCTTCAAGTCCTCCTCAGTTTCAGCAAGCAAGGTTGTGTCATCTCCATAACACAGGTTATAGATGAGTCTTCCTCCAATTCTGATTCCCATTCTTCCTCATAAAGTCCAGTCCCCTGAATGATCTGTTCCCCATATAGATTGAAAAGGTCTGGAGATAGGATTCATCTTTGGTGTACATTCTTGGCGTGTAGGTTTTGCATGAACACAATTAGATATTCTGTGATTTCCATTCTTCTCAAGATTAAAGATTAGCCACAATTTGTTGTAACCCACACCATCAAATATCTTTGCATTGTCAATAAAACACAAATAGACATTCTTCTGATACTCTGCTTTCAGCCAAGATTCATCTGACTTTGACAAAAATTTCCCTCCTGCCATGGTCTCTTCTAAACCCAAGGTGTATTTCTGACAGTTCTCAGGTCAATGTACTATTCCTGTCATTTTTGCATGTGATATTAATCATACTGTTTGGTAATTTTCACACTCTGTTGAATCACTTTTTTTGGGGGGAATGGAAATAAGTATGGATCTCTGCTAGCCAGTTGGCCAGGTAGCTGTCATCCAGATTTCTTGGCACAACCTGGGTAGCATCTGTTTGCTGCAGTATGTCAATTGCTAGCCCATTAATTTCTGAGACCTTAATTTTTGCTAATTCCTTCAGAGCAGCTTGAACTTCCTTCTTCATCACCATTGTCTCACCTTCCTTGGTGGTCTCGGGATTAGGATTCAGAGCTCTCACCACCATTTCCTCTTGGTCAAATGTTGTTTCATTAAATTCTCCTGTGCGTCAGCCAAGTAGTGAGGAAATATTAATTATGCTATTTCAATAAACAGAAATGACACTGCACACATTCATTCACCTCCTTTTCAAAATAAACTTTGAAGGCTGTTACCTGGTCAACAAACTGGAAGAAGACCATATTTGTGCCCATTCCAAATAAAGGTGATCCAACAGAATGCGTAAATTGTCCCCAAAATATCATTAATACCAAAGCAAATAAAATTTTGCTGAACATAATTCAGAAATGGCAGCAGCAGTGCATTGATAGAGAACTGCCATAAATCCAATGTGGAGTCAAGAGAGTATATGCAACAAACAATAGGATGGCTTACATCACACGGATTTTAGCTAAAAGCAGAGAATACTAGAGAGATTTTTACCTATTCTCTAATGACTATACAAAGGCATTTTACTGTGTGGAGCAAACAATTTACAGATAACATTGTGAAGCATGTAATTCTATAATAATTGTGTTCACACAGAACCTGTATACAAAAGGCAGATGTTCAAGCAGAACAACCAGATATTGCATGGTTTAAAATCAGGAAAGGTGGGTATGTGTTAGTTTAAAATTCTTTCACCATAGTTATTCAATCCTTATGATGAGGAAATAATCAGAGAATTTGGATTATGTGAAAATTTGGCATCAGGATTGGAGGAAGACTTATCAGTGATCCATGACATGCAGGTGACACAAATTTGCATACAGAAAAATGGAGATGATTTCAAGTACCAAATGAGAAAGATCAAGGCTATAACCTTCAACATGACTTACATCTTGCCACCGAGGAGCAACGATGCCAGTTTAAAGACTAAGGTGCACCTGTTTCAAGCCTTGTTCTTTACAATAATTTGCTAAGCATCTGAAAGCTGAACAATGAAAAAGGATGACAGAAGAATAATAATTGTCTTTGAGTTGTGCGGGTGGAGAAGAGTAGTAAATATCTCATAGACTGCCATGAGAACAAACAAATATGTCTAGGAGAAAGTGCAGCCAGAGTGCTCTTTGAAGGCAAGGATGGCCAAGCTTCACTTCACATATTTGGTGGATGTTGTTAGGAGGGGTTATTCCTTAGAAAGAGCTATCATGTTTGGACAAGTGCAAAGTCAGTGAAGAAAGGAAGATCCTCAATGACACGGATTTAAACAGTAAATGAAGCAATGGGCTCAAGTATGCATAGATGATAAGGATGGCACAGAATAGGATAGGGTTTAGATCTGTTCAGAGTCTCTGTGAGTTCTGCTTTACTTAGTGGGACCTAACAACAACAACAAAGAAAACATAAATCTTCTCAATTGGACCAATAATCAACATCAAGATAAATGGAGAAACTATTGAAGTTGATAAGGATTTAATTTCGCCTCAATTCACAGTAATACCTGTAGAAGCAGCAGTCAAGAAATCTCACGATGTGCTATGCTGAACAAACTTGCTGCAAAAGACCTCTTTCATGAGTTAATAAGCAGCAAAGATGTCACTGTGAGGACTAAGGTGTAGCTGACTTAAGCCATGCTATTTTCAGTTGCCTCTTATGTATGTAAAAGCTTGTCAATGAATAAGGAAGGCCAGAGAAGAAATGGTACTTTTGTATTATGGTATTAGCAAAGAGTGTTGGATGTACAGTGGACTGCCAGAAGAGCAAACAAATCTGTCTTAGAAGAAGTAAAATGAGAACACTTCTTTGAATTTAGGACATGGATACTTTGATTCCCAAACTTTAGACAAGTTTTCAGGAGGGGACAGCCCCTAGCATGGTAAAGTTGAATGTCACTGAACAAAAAGAAAACCTTCAGTCAGATGGAATGACCATGAGACTGCATGACTGGAAAGTGCTTTGATCTGTTCTACACAGAATTGCAAATTTAACAGAATCTAACACAAAACTATGTTGTGTATTTTTCACCAAAAATAAAATAAATATTAAAAACTATGTCTAAGAAAAAAGAAAACCAATATACACACAAAGTTGTTGTTGTTGCTGCTGTTGTTGTTGTACCAAAGAGTCAGAATGACCCAAAGCTGACCCTGCTGGGGGTTTCCAGAGGCAGTTAATCCCAACGGAGGAGACTGTCAATCCTTCTTCCATGGAGTAGCTGGTGGCCTTGAATCGTGCACCTTCAGTATTACAGCACAATTTCTTGCCACTAGACCACCAGAATTTATATAAAATACAATACTGTTGTTTACCATTGATTCGGAACTGACCCATAACTAACCCTCCATCAGGTTTTCAGAGGCAGTATATGACATGGGAGGAACCTGGTTCTCTTTCTCCCTTCTTCCATGGAGCAGCTGGTGGATTCGAATCACATAACTTTGTGGTGGCAGGGCAATTCCTTACCACTAAACCACCAGATTAAATCTGTATGCTGAGAAGATTATTTGAGAAAAGTAGACTCTATGAAGAAGACTGTGGTATCAGAATTAAAGGAAGACTCATCAATAACTTTTGTTTTACGGATGACTTAACTTTGCTGAAAGTGAGGAGGACTTGAAGCCCTTACTACAGAAAATTAATGACTGCAGCCTTAAATATGAACTATATCGCAATATCAAGAAAACAAAAATTCTAGCCACTGGACCAATAGACAACATCATGGTAGATGGAGAAAAGAGTGAAACTGTCAATGACTTCATCTTACTTTGATCTACAATCAACATACTTGGTATTAGCAGCCAGGAGATTAAGAGATGTATTGTACTGGGAAAGTCTGCAGTTAGGACCCTCTCCAAATGATGGAGGAGCAATAATGTCAGTTTGAGGTCTAAGGTACACTTAGGCCATGGTTTTTTTAGTTACTTGCTATGCATCTGAGAGCTGGACAATGGGTGACAGAATAACTGATGCCTTTGAGCTGTGGTGCTGAAAAAGAGTGCTGAATCTGCCATGGACTGCCAAAAGAACAAAGAGGTATACTTTGGAGAAAGTGAAGCCAAGAATGACTCTTGGAGGCAAAGATGATGAAGCTTCATCTCACATTCTTTGACCATGTTGCTAATAGAGGGTATGCCTTGGAGAAGGAGATATTGCTTGGAAAGGTGATGAGGCAAAGGAGAGGAAGACCCTCAACCAGGTGGATAGACTCAGTGACTGCAGCAATGAGCTTGAGTGTGTTGTAGATTGTGAGGATGGCACAGGATAGGACAGGGTTCAGATCTGTTGTCACAGGGTCACTATGAATCATACTCAACTTGACAGCACCTAACAACAGGCCACCTGACTTCCCTATATAATAACATAGGTCTTCTTAAACATTCCTGTTTACATTTTAACTCATTTTACCGTTATACTAATGTTTGGCAAACCAGTGTGCACGAAAAATTCTAAGAATGTAAATACTAGTGGACCCAGAAACAAGGTTATATATGGGAGATGCTAATTGCATTATTCTTTTGTTTTTGTTATAGTGTTATTGATACATAATTTACACACTTTACATATCACCCATAAATAATGTATGACTTAATGGGTCTTAGCATATTTATATAGCTGTGCAGCTGTTATGACAATTATTTTTGGACACTTTCACTATCTCAAACAGAAGTCTGTACCATTTAGCTATCCTTCTCACATACACTCGCCTCACCCAGTCCCAGCTCTAAGCAGTTACTAATACACTTTGTCTCTATCAAAGAAGTCAAAGTCATTGCTGTAGTGTTGTAACCTACTCAGAGATGACTCTTAAGTAGATTTCCAAAGTTGTAAATTGCACAGGACAGGATTGTTCACCTTACTCCCCAGGCACCATTGGTGGACTGGAATGGTCAGAAAGGCACAGCCTTGGGTTAGCAGCACAACTCCCTACAGACCAGGCCCCCAGATCTCTGTCTCTATAGATTTGCCTATTAAGTACATTTTATAGAAATAGGATCATATATGGTTTTTTGTAAGTACATTTCATAGAAATAGAACCCTATATGATTTTAGTGACTGGATTGGGGGTGGGTTTTTTGCCCATATTTAACACAAATGTTCTCAAGTTTAATCTACTTTGTAGTATGTATGGATGTATCACAGTTTCCTTTACATGACTCAATAATATTTTTTAATGAATATACCAAATTTTATTAAGGACTATACTGAAGAACTAATTTTAAATAATGCTACTATGCGCGTCTATGCAGAGTTATGCATGGATATATTACTCTGGAGATGAAAA
>NW_006399792.1:18989282-19011005 GCF_000299155.1 Elephantulus edwardii
AGGGTCGCTATGAGTCGTAAGTGACTCGACGGCACATAACAACAACAACAACATGCTTTATCTTAGACATATGCTTAAGAATAAAACTTGTTTTATCCTCATAATAGTGAAAATCAGAAGTGGTTTTCAGGTGTAATAATGGAATTATGCTTCATTTTTGGGAGTATTATAGAGGATAAAATTGTTGCATGGTCAACAATAATGATGTTGTTGGTTTTGGGTTTCACCAAGTATACTAAGACTCACATGTATCCTATTAACAATAGATCTGAACCTTGCCTATCCTGAACCACACCATCCTCACCACTATGTCACACTCAAGCCCACTGTAGTAGTCATTGTGTCAATGCACCTTATTGAAAGTCTTCCTCTCTTTTACTGATCCTGCACATTTCTCAGGATGAATTCTGTCTGTAAGGACTGGTTCCTCCTGAAAACATACCCACAATAAGTGAGATGAAGTTTCATCATTCTTGCCTTTAAGGAGTACATGGGTTATACTTCCTTCAAGACAGATTCATTTGTTCTTTTGTTCTATATGTTGTTCTGTGCCGTCGAGTCGTTTTCGACTCATAGCGACCCTATGCACAACAGCCCTAAACCCTGCTCTATCCTGCGCCATCCACACTGCCTCTGACACACCCATCCCGATTACCCCAGTCACCAAATCAATCCATTTCATAGAGGGTCTTCCACTCCTGTGCTGTCCCTCCACCCTCCCAAGCATGATGTCCCTCTCTAAGGACCCGTCCCTCCTGGCAACATGTCTAAAGTATGTCAGACGAAGCCCCAGAATCCTTGCCTCCAAGGAGTAGCTTGGTTTAATCCTCTCCAAGATGAATCTGTTTGTTTTCCTGGCAGTCCATGGTACATTGTTCTATATAGCTGTACAGTAATATGGAAAATGCTGTATAATGTGGAAAAAAGCAGGACACAACCCACTTCAAAACCCTTCAAGGGCCCCTCATTCACTATTTATTCTATGGAGTCTGCTCTCTGCTTTATGATCTTTATGATCTTCTCTGTACTTTCAATTTTGGGAGGTCCAGACACATAAGTTTCAGAGATTTTTTTCCCCAAAAAAAGTTTTAGTTTCCCCAAAAACAACAGCAAAGTTCAACAGAGCAGCAAACAATAAATGCTGGTATGGTTGTGGAGAGGTTGGAACCCTTATTCAGTGCTGGTGGAAGTATAAAATGGTGCAACCACTATAAAAGGTGGTTTGGCCTTCCAAAACGTTGGAAATAGAAATACCATTTGACCCAGCAATGCCCCTACTGGTAATATACCCTCAAGAAACCAGAACAATCATCCCAACAGATACATGCACACCCATGTCTATTGCTGTGTTATTTACAATAGCAAAGAGATGGAAGCAACCCAAGTGCCCATCAACAAATGAACGGATAGAAAAACTATGATATATTCACACAATAGAATACTATGCAGCACTAAAAAACAATGAACTTTTAAAACATTACACAACATGGGTAACTCTGGAGGACATTATGTTTAATGAAATATCTCAGTTACAAAAGGATAAATACTGCATAGCACCACTGTTATAAAACAAGTCTTACATGGGAGTTGGGAGGAAACTAGAATAAGAGTGGATAGATAATGAACATTGCATTGGAATAAGAGAAGGAAAGAACTGTTTAAAAGGAACATATGATTAGGCATTATGAACAACAATAGCTCAGAATAAGAGGTACATAGCAAAGAGGCCTGGGGGGATAGGGAGGAGGGAAGTAATTGTGCAGTAATATATTTTTAATAAATATTTTTTTAAAAGTGAACTGGGGAGGGGGAAGTGAGGGAGTAAAACATACAATAATAAAGAAATGAAAATCTAACCTTCTGTAAACTTTCATTAACATCACAATTTAAAAAAAAAATCAACTATGAGTATCATCTCACCCCTGTCAGAATAGCAAAATTTAACAGAACAGCAAGCAACAAATGCTGGCCAGGTTGTGGAGAAACTGGAACCATTATTCACTGTAGGTGGGAGTGTCAAAAGGTGCAACCACTGTGGAAGGCGTTATGGCACTTTCTCAAAAAGTTGCAAATAGAGATACCATTTGACCCAGAAATTCCACTACTGGGGAATATACCCCAAAGAGACCATAACTGACATCCTACCAGATATATGCACACCCATGTTTATCACGGCTTTGTTCACAATAGCAAGGAGTTGGAAACAACCCAAGTGCCCATCAACAAACAAATGGATAGAGAAGCTGTGGTATATTCACACAATGGAATACTATGCTGCATTGAAAAACAAGGAACTCATGCAATATTATTCAAAATGGGTGACCCTGGAGGACATTATGCTGAGTGAAGTAACTCAGTCACAAAAGGACAAATACTGCATGGTGTCACTATTGTAAAACAGGACTCACATGGGGGTTGGGGGAAGAATGAGAAAGATGGGTTCAATAATATATACTGCATTGAAACAGATGAGGGAGAAAACTGTTTAAGAGGGATATGGAATTAGGTATTTTTGTCATGACAAGAGTTCAGAGCAAAGGCTGTATAGTGGAATGGACCTGGGGGGAGGTATTGTAAAACATTGAAAGAATTTTTCTTTTACTTTTCCAAGAGGGAAGTGTACTGGGAGGGGAGAAAAGTGCAACAAGAATGAATGAATGGAAATCCAAAGTCTCTGTAAATGTTCTCTGAAATTAATAATAAATTTTAAAAAAAGAAATGTAAAAAAAAAAGAAAAAATTTCTTTAAAAAAATGCTTTTGTTTCAGGGTCCTTTTGCAGGCTGCTCCTCTACCTATTACTCTTTCCCAGCTACTTTGCCCAGTGGTTTTAAGTCTTATCTTAACGATCATTTCCTCAGAGAAGCCTTCTCTGATATCCCAAACTAGGATAGAGTTATAGTGTTTCCATAGCAGCTTGCAACTTTCCATCTTTACCTCGTTAGTAATCAAATATCAAGAACTCCTTACCAAAAAAATCCCCAAAACAGTACACTTCTTACAGACTCACTTTGTCATCTCTCTCATTCTCTTTCTCTCTCTAATTGCCAAATGATTGTGAACATTCACAATGATCTCCCTCCCCCACTGGATTTCTTTTTAACTTTTTTAAAATTATACTAGTTTATTTACAAAATTTGACTACATTGTTTTCCAGGATAGATTCTTCCAATTTCCCTCACACCCTCCTCTCATTAAATAGTACAACTCGGATGATTAATCTCCCTCCCCCTGCATATCCTCATTCCTCTGCTTCCACACACCCCCCTTCGATCCTTACACTCATTCTACAATAATGCTTATCCTCTCCAGTCCCACCCAAGTTCTGTGTAGTATTCCACTGTGTGAATGTACCAGAATTTCTTAATCCATTCAAATCAAAACCACAGTGAGGTACCATCTCACTCCAGTAACAGACAGCAAGTAATAAAAGTTGGAGAGGATGTAGCGAGAAAAGAACTCTTATACATTGTTGGGATTGTAAATGGTACAACCATTCTGGAAGGCAATTTGGCATTTCCTCAAGAAACTGAACATAGAAATTCCATATGATTTAGCTATTCCACTACTTGGAATATACCCTGGGAAAATGAGAACTGAGGCACAAACAGAGACTTGTACACCAATGTTCATAGCAGCATTATTATTCACCATCGCAGAACATGGAAACAGCCCAGATGTCCACCCACTAGGTTTCTGAAGCTGTAAATCACACAGGCCAAGCTTTCACTTTTTGGATTCTAATCATCTTTGAGTTAGCTGTGCATCTCCCTATGGACTATGCCACCAGAGTGAACTAGAAAAAATAGAGGATGTTAAAAAAAAAAAAAAAAAAGCAAAATTCCTACCATCTAAATAATTTTATCCCAGGGGGGGAAAATATAAAAGCAAATTACATATCGGGTAATTTTAGAGAGTGAATATTCGCTCAGTGATTATCCACTTAGAAAGCACTGTAAACTCTATGAACCAGAGTTACACTCTTTGATTGCAATGTAAACTCTCGATAACTTTGTGATCATTTTTCTTTGCTGCAGCTTAGTACTTAGTACCTGTTGAATATGCTAAAAAGATATTGTTTACTGTTAAAATTGACATAGAAAAGGTAGAAATGGGAAAACATAGAAGTGACTACTATGGGGGAAACTAAGAAAAGAGGGGATAAATAATGTACACTGCATAGAAACAGATGAGAGAACTTTTTAAAAGGGATATATGATTAGATATTATTTGCATGACAAGAGTACAGAATAAGAGCTGCATAGTAAAATGGACTGGGGGGTGTGTGTGTGTGCGCACATAACAATATTCTTTTTCCAAAGAGAAAAGCGAACGGGGGGAAGAGGGGACAGGGAGGAAAACGTGCAACAATGAATGAAAGAAAATCCAAGTTCTCTATAATCTTTCATTAAAGTATCAATTAAAAAATAATAATAAAAGAGACTACTTCTGTAAATGGTTGAGTCAGAAGTCTTTCGCCCCTTCCCAAAATTTTCTGTAATGCAGGGAATTTTTTTACGATTAAAAAAAGGAACAGAAAAAAATGTTACTGTAGGTGAGTAGAAGAAACCTAAGTAAAAGACATTACATATCTCCTTACACACTGCTTAAATAACCAGTGATAAAATTAACACTGAAGTACTCAGGCATGTTTGTTAAGTGGATAGAATTTCACGCGCATTAACAGGTTCCCAACGCTCAGCCGAATAATTTATGGTTCCAAATGAGGCCTTAAATACTCAAAAAGTTCATAAAACATACGATTCCCAACCCTCCACCCATTTTCCATTCCTTAAGTGCAGAGGGAGAGCTGGTAGTCTGTTGAATAAGGAGTTGTATTACCAGCACAAAAGCAAGGAGGGCGAATCCATCAGCTGCTCAGATAGGGACAAAGATGGGCAATATCCTCCTGCGATTTACAGCCTTGAAAAACAGCTGGAGAGTCGGCTATGAGTCAGCTCCCACTGACCAAATGGAACATAACAATGGTAACAAAGCACTTTAGAACGTAGAACGTTCCTCCATCCTTGGTGTAGCAGCGAAAAACCACTTACATGGCAAGGATAAGAAAAACTAAGTAAATTTTTCAGATCAACAAAAAGTGCAAGATCTTTACAGAATAATCAATCAGGTTGGGTTAAAAGTGGTTGTTAGCTCTGCGCTCTCCAAGTACCTGTCAAAAAGAACCCAACCCCCAAGCTTTGCGCTCGAACGCGTCTTTCTTCTGGGGCGCAGGCGCAGCGCACTCTCAGGCACTGCACGCCTCTTCCATGGAGCGGAGGAGGCGCTTACGTCATCTTGCCGTCAGCGAAGAACCCTTCCGCTCCTCCAAGGAAAACGAGTCCCTATACCTCTGGCTTTTCTTTGTTCACAGTACATATCCACTTTCCACCCAACCAATTCACAACAGCTTCTCCATCCTGTCTCCTACAGCTTGTATTCTTTCCAGACCTTTCTGTGCATTTGTTGGACGGTGAAAGCTGTCAACAGGAAAAGGGGGAGGGGAGGGGAAGAGACCGATTCTGTGTTGTTTACAAGGATTGAAAGAAGCTAAGAATCGGTCCGCGAAGGCGGAGCTGAGGCAGCCGGCACCTTTTTCTCCCTTTCCCTCCCTCCCTAGCCTTCCCTGCGAGCGGACGCGGCAGCGCCTCTGTCTCGCTTTTTCTTATTTTCTCCCCTTTTTCCCTTCTTTTTTTTTCTTCTTTTTCCCCCTCCCCCTTTTTCACCATTTCCCCTCGGAGGCGCATCCCCCGGGCAGGGGCAGAGCCGGTCTCCCCCTCCGCCTCTCCCCGGCCCCCGCCGCCCTATGGCGAGAGGGAGCCCCCTCCCCACCCGGGCACAAGCGGCGGCGGCGGCGGTTGGAGGAGTGGGACCGGCGGTGGCGGCGGCGGCCACAGGTTTGGGGTCATCATGGAACTAATTCGCTGACCGACCCACCACCCGCAGCCGTGCGTCCCGCTCGAGCCCCTGCGCCCGCGTCCCCCGACCCGGTTCCCCCTCTTCTCCCTCCTCAGTCGGCCCGGTCCTCGGCCCGCGCGCCCTTCCGCCGCGCGCAGAGGAAAATGAGGTGGTAACGGGCCCGCGGATGACCCCGCGTCACCACTGTGAAGCCTACAGCTCTGCCGGGGAGGAGGAGGAGGAGGAGGAAGAAGAGGAGAAGGTGAGAGTGGTGGGGGTGTACTGGACAAGCCTCGGGGCTGCGCGCTCTCCGCCTCTGCACCCCCTGGGCTGTGCCTCCCCCCATCCCGGCTGCTCCAGTGGTAGCTGCCGGGTTGGCGCGCGCCTGGGCAGCACCCCCGCCCCATTTCGTACTTCCCTGGGAAACCTTGGGGACAGACAGCCCCCTTGCCCCTCCTGCAGAAACAGGCCTGCACCTGCCCTGCTTGAAAACCCTCCTCTTGTGTCCCAGTCTTTTTGTTAACTTTTTTAATAGCAGCAGCATTTTACCTACTTTGGAGTCTCCGGCGTAGCCATCGGGAGCCTTTATAACGCACAGAGGCACTCCTTCCCCACCTTGAAACTTTTAAGGATCCCGCCGAAGCTACGGGAAGGAAGCTCATTTATGTTGCAGAGTGGAATAAGTGGCAGGGGGATGGGGTGAAACCTTTCCTTTTAGCGTTCCGAGAGAAGAACCTTACCCTGGGTTTGCATGGGTGGGGAAAGGTTATAGAAGGTGAAATTAGAGTTACTCCTGGTAATTGGTGGTTTTGCAGACAGTTTTGATAGGAGTTAAGATTCTTTGCAGTCCCGTCGGAACTGATTCATAGGGTCACCCTCTTCATAGGTGAATGAATCTTAATAGATCCATAGGTGACCCTCTTCCAGTGGGCTTTCAGAGGCAGTAAATCGCTCGGGAAGAGATTGTTCTTTCTACCACGGCTCATGGATTCGAGCTGTCGGAGAAGCAGAACCTTTAAATGCTCTTATTTTCTGACTAAGCCACTAGAGTTGGGGGAAGGTATTTATTTGCCGATAAAGGGATCAGACTGTGAAGGTCTTTTCCAAACTATTTAGATTCTTTCCTGACAGTGGGAGCCACTCAAGCAGGAGAGCATGAAGATGGATAGGTAAATAATAACTTGTTGAGTCATATTGCCCAGGTATTGTGCTGAGTGATTTACCACTCATTTAATCCTCATGACTTACTAAAGCTGGCGATCAACTCCCACTCTTCCTGTGAACTTTGCCCTATCCTGTGCCATCCCATCATCTCTTCTTTATAGCCCGTTGTTACAGTAATTGTGTTGATCGATCTTGTTAAGGGTCTTCCTTATTTTTTAATGGATGAGGAAGAATGAGTCTTTACAAGGTATATTTAGGTAACAATTAGAGCCCTATACTCAGAAATTCCACACTCCAGAATGAATTTGTTAAAAAAGAATAACTGTGTCAGGAAAAAAATAGAAATGGGGTGGTTAAGTAAACTAAGCATAGACCGGACTTCTGTTCTGTGTGTGGAAGGCTGATGGACTGTTGGAGCCCACGGCCTAGCAGAGCAGTTTTTTAAATGAATAGTCATGAAGTTCTTGGTAGAGAGTGTCTATCAAGCCCAGTAGAGTCCAAGTAGGTTAGGATGTTTGATGGAGATTAAAAGTTGATAGTGTGTGCACATTTTACTCTGGTGGATTTATGCTCTGGAAATGAAGAGTAAGTGCCTATTTCTTTACTTATAAAACAGGTTTGGACCCTGGGTAGTGCTAATGGTTAAGAACTCGAATGCTAATCAAGAAGCTGGCAGTTTTACATTTACCCAGAAGCCATTTGGATATAAGACCTGGTGATCTGTTTCTGGAAGATCACAGCCTTGCAAACCCAGTGAAGCAGTTCTGTCTGTATATATGGAATCATCATGCATTGGGATTGGCTCTGGCAACTAATCAGAACACAGTGGGCTCTATAATAATATCTACTCCATTGGGTTCTGTGGGAGTGAAATCATAGTACATAATAACTTCGGATAATATAGAGACAAGTAATAAACACTGTTTTTGCTTGTTAAACATTTAACAAATAGAGCAGTTACATGGAAAAATAGAATCATACTCCAGAACAGATCTCTAGTCTGCTTTTCAGTTTGCTTACTAAAATGTGTAATGGCTTGCATGTTAGCATAATGCTAGAAGCTATGCCATTGGTATTTAAAATACCAGCAATATCACAAATAATGGGCAAGTTAGAGTAAGACTGAGAAGAAGGACTTGGTGATCTCCTCTTGAAAAAATTAACAGGAAAAACCTTACACTGTCAGAACTTGGCACCGTGCTGGAAGATGTACCCACTAGGTTGGAAGGTCCTCAAAAATATAACCAGAGTGCTTGCTGTGGGAGCACATGTACTAAAATTGGAACAATACAGAGAAGATTAGCATGGTCCCTGTGCAAGGATAGCATGCAAATTCATGAAGCATTCCATATTTTTTAAGGAAATGGCAAAGATCTGATGTGAAAAACAATGTATATGAACTTTGTAAATAAACCAGTATAAAATAAAAATTTTTTTTTAAAAAAAAGACTGGAAAAGCTGTCTCCTTAAGAGTTGACTTTCCTGACATGAATAGACTAAAGCTTTCAGAATTTTGATTGCTACTGTCACATGACTCAAATGAAAAGTAGGAATTGCAAACATCCATTAATTGGAATATGGAATGCATGACTAGGAAAATTGGAAGTTGTTAAAAATTAAATGACATACTTGAAAATTGACATCAGAGGCGTTTATGAGCTGAAATAAACAGATGTTAGCCACTTTTAATTAGATAATTGCATAATCTCTGCTGAAAATGACAAATCATTATCAAGAAGAACATTTCAGGATCTGCTCTGAGATTGATGGAGTATATCCATACATCTCTAAAAAAGACTATTATTCAAACCTAAACACCAATCACGGATGATAAAGATGAAACAATTGAGGTTTTCTAACTTCTGCAGTCTAAAATGGATCAAACATGCAAGTGATAATTGTTGATCAAGATGCAGTGATAATTTTTGGTGATTGGAATATGAAAATTGGAAACAAAAACAGATTAGTAATTGGGAAGTATGGTCTTGGTTATAGAGATTACATGATAGATATTTTCCAAGACAATTTTAATTGGAAATAACCTCCCCCCTCAACAATATAAATGGGGACTATTTGCTTAAATTTTGCTGAATGGAATATACAGGAATTACATCATTGCATCTGTGGAAAGAAGTGATGGAGAAGCTCGGTATTAATAATCGGAACAAAGGCCAGAGGTCATTTGGGGAACAGACCATTAATTGCTCATATACAAATTTAAGTTGAAGCTAAAGAGATTGAAAACAAGTCTAGAAGAGCCACAGTATGACTTCAATGTAACACTCCAGAAGTTGACTATCAGTTGAGAGGCTTCAGCAAATACATGGCAGTGAAAGTGCTCCCTTTCTGTGTCAAGACATTTAGAAGACTGTTGTTTGGCCAGTTGACTTAAAGAGATCCATATCCATGCTCATTCCAAAGACAGGTTGTTCAACAGAATGCAGAACAAAATGATATCGTTAATGTCATAAACAAATGAAATTTTGCAGAAGAGAATTCCAAATGGTCACAGTAGGGCATCGAAGAGAAATTCAGGTCAGATTCTGAAGAGGATACAAGAGTATGGATGTTTGCTGACTTCAGATGGCTCTTGATGGAAAGCAGAGAATACCAGAAAGATCTTTTTTATGTTTTAAATGACTGTCCATTCAACTGTGTGGATAATAGCAGGCTATGGATAACATTTCAAAGAATGAGAATTCCAGAACACTTCTGTTCATCTGGAACCTATACATAGAGGCAGTGTTTGGAACAGTACATGGCAATCTTGCATGACTTAAAATCAGGCAAGGTATGCATCTAGTTTGTACCTTTCACCATACTTATTCAGTCTGCATGCTGAACAGATAATTCCAGGAATGATCTACATGAAGAATGCAACATCATAAAACAGCATGCAGTGTACAGAAAATACTACCTTCCTTGCTAAAATCAAAGAACACTTGAGATATTTATTGCTGAAGCTTAAAGACTGCAGCATTTAGTGTGAATTCAACTCATTGCTGACCCTTCACTGGGTTTCCAAGACTATAAGTTCTAGGGGAGGTGATGACACATCATTCTCTCACAAATCTGGTAGATTTGAACTGTCAGGCTCAGCCTTTGGATTAGTAGCTCCCTTCCATATGAATTGTATCTCAAGTAAAAATTCTCATACCTGAACCAGTAAACAGCAGTGTGATAAGTAGAAAAAAAGATTAAAATCAGTAATTTCATTTCCACAATCTACATCCAGAAAATCCATAAAATGGTATATTGCATTGGGCAAATCTGAAAAGTTTTCCTTAAAGTCTTAGTTTTTTTAAACTAGAAAGATAAAAGTGTCACTTTGAGGGCTGTGGTGTACTGGACCCAAGCCATGGTATTTTCAGTCCCTTTGTATGTATGGACACTAAAGGAGGAAGACTGAAGATGAAATATATAAAAAGATAAAATGTAACATGGCCAATCTCTGCTGACTTCACAAAGAACACTCCTATCAACAATATCCATAGTATAAAACTGACCCCTATGAGGTCAGACATGGCCCCCCAATTCTGCTGTCTCTAATTCTAATTACTGGGTCCTAGATGGTGTTGGAAATGACTACACAGTCTTTACAAGATTCCTGGTTTTTAACTCATGATTGTGGAGTTTATTAGGGACATATATTCGTTTCAAGCAGTTCTTTCCATCATCTGTTTCAACCCAGTATGCATTATTTATCCCCCCCCTTTTTTTTTTTCCCCCCCAACCCTGATGTCAGTCCTGCTTTACAACAGTGGCATTATCCAGTATTTGTAACTTTGTGATTGAGATATTTCACTCAGCATAATGTCCTCCAGGGTCACTCATTTTGTGTAGTATTTAATGAGTTCCTTGTTTTTCAGTGCAGCCGAGTATTCCATTGTGTGAATATACTACAGGTTCTCTATCCATTCGTTTGTTGATGGTTACTTGGGTTGTTTCCAACTCTTTGCTATTGTGAACAAAGCCACAATAAACATGGGTGTGCATATATCTGCTTGCTTGTCTGGGTCAAATGGTATTTTTAATTCCAACTTTTTAAGAGAGTGCTAAACATGGTGTGCATATATCTGCTTGGGTGGCAGTTCTGGCTTCTTTAGGGTATATTCCCAGTAGTGGAATTGCTGGGTCAAACGGTATTTCTATTTCTAACTTTGCGAGAAAGCGCCACAAACAAAGCTACCTGGTGTGGGAAGCACACACTCTCTCTTAGCCTAGTCTCACAGCTGTTGATAATTTGCAAGACTGTGTCTACAGTTAAGGTAGTTAGAGATCAGAGGGGGCTGACTAAAAAAGCTAATACCACAATATGAAATATTATTTGTATGAAAATAATATTTAGAGTTCAACTGAGTAGAAAATTTATTTTGGAAATTTTAATATCTCCATTTCCTTCAGAATTTTGGAAACTTTGTCCATTTGTTATACAGCATCCCAGGGTTAGTGGGATGAGAATTCATTCTGGTGCCCCCTCTTTTCTGTTTGACCTGGTTTTTTGTTTTATTTGTGTAATTTTTTTCCTTTCCCTGGGAGCTTTTTAATGTACTTTTTAAGCTGCTTCTCCATGGTCTCTTATACTAGAATTATGTGTCTTAATTAGGTATTGTAATTTGTTAAGCTAAATGTTTTCTTCTGATAATTTGAGAGGGAAATAACTTTTTCTTCCTTTCTGGATTTGAAGGGAGAAGGGTAGTAGGTTATTTACTAAATGATTTTCCTTTTATTAATGTTCTGTTTTTTGAAGTCAGATTAGTTCAGGTATATTGAATTATTTTAAAGAGCTGTAAAATTCTATAGTACTTCATAATGCTCTTATTTTTATTAATTGCTTAATGAGTAACAACATACTTTTATATGTGCATGTATATAAATATAATGCTAAAATTATTCTGTAATTAAAGAGGATAGTATTATGTTTCATTTTACAGGTAGATACATCAAACTGGGTGACAGGCAGATCCAAAGGATATCATGAAGTTTCCAGGACCTTTGGAGAATCAGAGATTGTCTTTTCTATTAGAAAAGGCAATCTCTAGAGAAGCCCAGATGTGGAAGGTGAATGTGCCCAAAATGCCTACAAATCAGGTAATAATTTTTCTTTTCACCCAAGATGAATTTTGTTAATAAGATGTATGTTGTTGTGCACTGTGAAGTTGCAAACGACTTGTAGCTGGCCGTCCAGAAGGTTTTCAGAGATAGTAAATCAAACGAGAAGATTGCCTGTTTTTCTCTCATGAGAAATATGTATACTTTAGCCAAATACAGTAAGTAATCCTGACACGTACTTTTGAGAAATAATGCATTATTAAAGCATTTAAAAAACACAACAAAACAAACAGAACAAAAACCCTACAGGCAGTTCTGGATTACTACTGAAGCATTAAACTTTTAATTAATTTCATTCTCAAACAAGACAAATGTTAGCTACTTTTGTCTCTTGCTGCTCTCTGAATTTATAAAGGCTATTTCCTTCTAGTTTAATATTAACAGTAGTAAGCTTTAGCTCTAGATTAAGTATTTCGTTTTGGGGACTGAATATCTTTGTATCATTGTCTTTAGTGAACAAACATTTGCTCTGCCATTCATTAGTATTTATGAGGGGCTTGCATTAAGTAGTACTAAGGTAACATTACTATGGTGATGTCAAACGAAACTTTTTGAGAGGCTCATCTCTGGGTTATTGTTGACTGTATATCTTTTCTCTTAGAGATCTCTGTATTTATCGTAAAGTTTTTGTAACTTAATTATGATGCTTATCCCCTCTAAAACTTGGTCTATTTCCTTCTATCCATAGTTCCTCATATAAAATGTGGCCAGAAAAGTTTTTATGTAAAAACATGAATGAATACCTAAGTCTTTCCACTGTTGCTTTAGTTTATTCATTGCTCATAGATTATTGAAATTTCTATGTTCTGCCCGACTTTTGATATTTTCTACAAGCTGAAGAGATATATTTTGCATTGATATTACCATTATGAGAGTAATTTAAATTCCAGCTGATGTAGATGAATACCTTCTATGTTAGCATTTATGTGTGCTAATTAAATAGTGTCCCATTTAATGGACGAGATACCTAGACAGTAGTTGAATGTTAATAGTCTGTTTAAGAGTTTAGCAGGAAGAAGTGGTGACAGTGGGTGCATTCTCAAATCGAAGGTTCTCAGTTTGTTTCTATTGTGTATAGTGTTTGCTGATTTTTCATGTTACTTTGTTAGATGCTGTAATGTCAGCTCTAATTTGTAGAAGGAAGAAACACCTGATTCTGCACCATCCTCACATTCACCACTGTACTTGAGCCCATTGTTGCAGACTCTGTTAGTACAGGTTGTCGAGGCTCTTCTTTTCTACTGACCCTCTACATTACCAAGTATGATGTCTTTTTTTTTTTTTAAAAAAAGTTTTATTTTTCATTTATTAAAAGATCTTGAAAATATTTCTTCCCTTTTTATTGTGGTTTGAGTGAAAGTTTCCAGAGCTAATTGATTTTCCATTTAATATTTTGTTTATATAAATTTTGTTTTATAATACTCAGAAGGTAACCACCTTTTTTTCACTTCCTCCCTGTGACTCTTGTTTCTATTTATTTATTCATTCTATTTTACTCCCTTTCTGCCTTCTGAGATTTATCCTTTAGCAAATACTACCATTTTGATCATATGTAGTTAATTTTTCTAAAGAGTGAGTGTCTCCCTGGATTTATTATTCACCTTACAGACCTGTATTGTTTGGCTGAAAAGTTGGGCCACAGTTGAATTTTTTGAGTTGAAAGGTGACTATGTTTCACATCTTCAGTAGTTCCTTAAGGACCCGTATGTTTGAGTATTCTTTAGTATTCTTTTGTTGTGGTTTTTGTTTGTCTTCTTGCAGTTCTTTTTTGTTTGTTTAATTTTATGCTGGTTTACCTACAAAAGTTTATATACATTGCCCGTCGTCTCACATCAGATCCCTTCACATGCTCCAACCCTCCCACCACAATCATATATTGTTTTGGTTTTGAGTTTTGTTCTGTTTTGTTGTCCAATGTGCCCTGTTGGTATGATGTATAACATGCTGGAATAGTCTCTAAAAGGTTGACAGTTTGGATCCACCATCTGCTCCATTGAGGTATCTCCTGTAAAGATTTACAGCCTCAGAAACTCAATAGACGGTTGCTGTGAGTTGGGCAGCCACAACAACTTGATGACAGTGAGTTTTGAAGTTATTTTTTTGGTCAGCTGAGGATAATAGCTAATGTGTAAATGAAGGGGAAGATGCTGTAGGTACTTGAACTGCTTGCTATGGGATGCTTCTGCTTTGTGCATCTTAGATTTCATGTTTTCCTGCTGTTCTTGGAGACTGATTTTCTACTTTTTAACCATAATTATCTGCCTTCCTGATTCTTGACAGAAGAGAAGCATATTCTTGTCCTTAAACTGTAAATGATTTTTTTCCCTAGCCAATTTTTTTTTAAGTGCTGGAGAAATATTAAGCTTCATTTTATGTACCTTTCTTTGTATTTCCTATTCTTCTTTCTCTTTCCCCTTCCTAAGCCCTACTGTGAGATCCTTTCCTCACAGAATTCTCCTTTAATTTGCATCTTCTGCCTCTCAACTTGAGGCTGATGACTTAGTGGTAAGAACTTCTCTGCCAACCCAAACATAGAAAATTCGAACCCACCAGCTGCTCTGTGAGAGAAAGATGGGCAGTCACCTTTCTTGCGTTTTACTGCCTATTGGAGGTTCAGCTGTGAGTTAGTTCTTACTCAGAGGTACACAACAACAGAATGAGCCTCCCACCCCCACCCCGGTTCCCCTCCCCCAACTTCATGGAAGTTAAATGCAAAAAAGTCAAACCCAGCAGTCATTCTGTGGGAGGAAAAGTGTGGAAATCTACTTCCTAAAGATTACAAACAAAAAAACCCCAACTACTTCAACCACCTTAAGCTCATAGCAGCTTTAAATGTTGCACTGCTCCATAAGATTTCTAAGGCTATAATCTTTACAGAACTAGACAGCATTATTTTTCTTTCTCCTTGAAGTGACCGGTGGGTATGAATCACCAGCCATTCTGTTAGCAGCCAAGTTCTTAAGCACTACGTGTCCAGGACTTCTCTTCCTAAGAATCACATCCTTGAAAAATGTGGGACAGTTACACTTGGTCCTTTAGGGTTATTGAGTCAGAAGTTGTCCTGATGGAGGTAAGTTTGGTTTCAGGGGATTTTTTTTTGCCCTCAGTGTAGGAGAACGAATGTATTCTCATAACATTCTTAACTTCTGTAGAATATATTTACTGTTGTTGAGTTGACTGCAACTCATAGCTATCCTATGAACAATGGATCTGAATTTTGCCATACCCTAAGCCATCCAGACCATCTCTGACATACTCAAGCTCAGTGTTAATAGTTATTGTATTTATCCATCTTGTCAAAGTTCTTCCTCTCTTTTGCTGACCCTCCACACGTTTTTAAGCATGATTTCCCTTCCCAAGGACTAGCTCCTAACAACATGCCTGAAGTATATGAGATAAAGTTTACCTATTCTTGACTCCAAGGAACACCCTGGCTGCATCTTTCCTAAGACATGTTTTGTTTGCCCTATTGGCAGTCCATGGAATATTCAGCAGTCTTCTCCAATATCACAACTCAAAGGTGTAGATTTCTTTTTCTGTCATACTTAACTCATTGTCCAACTTTAAGCTGTATATCAAGTAACTGAAAAGGTAATTTGTGCCAGGTACACCTTAGTCTTCAAAATGCTATCATTGCTTTTAAAGTTTAGAGAGAGCCTTGACAGCAGACTTTCCCAGTGCAGTACAGCTTTGATTTTTTTGGCTGCTGGTGCCAAGAGTGTGGATCATTCAAGATGAAATAATTGGCAATTTCTCTCTTCTTTGTCTATCATGATGTTTCCTCTTGGCCTAGTGGTGAGGGTTTTTATGTTGAGATACAACCATATTGAAGGGTGCATTAAATGTTTCATGTTCTCTCTTTGAGCAAGCAAGGTTGTGTCAACTGCTTAATGCAGGTGATTGAGTCGTCTTCAGATTCTGTTGCTGCTGCATTCTTCTTTACAAAGTGCAGCTTCTCAAATGTATTTATCATAATGCTGTTTATTTGTTGTTGTCATTCTGTACATCAAGTCAGAATTGACTTATAGGTGACCCTTTAGAATATTTTCAGAGCAGTAAATCCCATGGGAAGAGATTGCCCATCTTTACCGAGCAGCTGGAGAATTCAAACCACATTCTTCTGGGTTGGCAGCACAACTCCTCACCACTAGGCCACCAGAATTCCCTACTTTTTGTTTAGGAGGTAGCTATGATCTAGACTAATGATAGGAAAGGAAGAACCTAAGTTGCATCAAAGGCACTGGCAAAAAACAAAAAGGCTCTAGGAATTGATGGAATACAAATTGAGATGTTTCAACAAATAGATGCACTGCTGGATGTACTTACTCACCTATGCCAAAACATTTGAAATTCAACTAGCTGCACGGCCAGCTGACTGAAAGAAATCCGTATTTGTAGCCATTCCGAAGAAAAGTGATCCAACAGAATGCAGAAATTATAGAACAATATAATTAATAATTATTAGAGTTACGGAATAATTTCATTAACACTACCCCAAATTAAAATCTTATTCAAGATAATTGAGAAACACCTGGAGCAGTGCTTCTGTAGGGAACTGTTAGAAATCCAAGCTGGATTTAGAAGAGGTCATAGAATTAGGGGGGTATCATTGTTGATGTCAGATGGCTCTTGACTGAAAGCCCAGAATATCAGGAAGATATTTGTGTTTTACTGACAAAGGCATTCAAACATGTGGATCATAACAAATTACAGATAACATTATGAAGAATGAGAATTCACCGGTAACATGGCTGTTACCCAAAAGATAAGTGATTCAAATTCACCAGCCACAAGAGAAAACGAGACGCTCTGTGCTGGTAAAGATTTACAGCCTTGGAAACCCTAGGGGGAAGTTACACTCTATCTTCTGGCGTTCATACAATTCAAAATTGACTGAATGACTGTTAAAGGCAATGTTTCTCTTAAGTTCAAATCCACAAGTAGCTCTTGAGAGAAAGATAGGTAATCTCCTCCCATGCAGTTAACAGCCTCCAAAAAATCATTGCAAGGTGAGCTGTGAATTGATTCCAACTTGATCGCAATAGGAGGGTTTTTAAATTGTTAATTTTAGCTAGTGATTATAGTGCTAATCATGCAGGAATGAGTCCTTGACTCTATAAGGGGTATTAAAGTTCAAAATGCTGTCATCATCTCTTTCATAATTTAAATTAGTTTAATATGAAAAACATTTTTATGTAGTAAAATTGTGCAAATTTTATGTTATAGTTAGATAATCCAGTGTTTGAGAAACAAGGAGAAAACATTTGAAACTAATGAATTTGCATGCCACAGGTTAGTTATTGTACATAAGGGTAATCTCCACATTAACTTGCTCCTGTTATAAACATATAACACATATGTCTACCTTTTGTGATATTTTTTACAGCTAATAAGTATGTTTGTATTATTTAATGTCTGATATCAAATGAGGTCATTTCATGTTTATCTGTCCTTTGAGAATGGTTTCTTCTCCCACATCCTTGTGAATCTTTAACCTGCAGATGGTTACTGGTGGTGTTCTCATTACTACGCTAGATCATTATTCCAGTCAGCTCCCTAAAAGTCTTCTCCAGCTTCATCACATTATATTCATCTTCTCATTGTGTGAATATATTTCATCATTAATTTGTTTTGTTACCTGTCTTAGCTTGACTGTACCTTTGTTTTGGCATTTTATATAACGGTTTATTTTGGTAGAAATTTACGTTTTCTTGAACACTAACCAATCTCTAGAAATTTTGTGGGTGCAGCCCAAATAACACAATTGTTAATCAAAAGGTCAGTAGTTTGAACCTGGTAGCCACTTTGCAGGAGAAAGATGGGCTAGGCAGTCTATTTCTATAAAGTTGTACAGTTCTGTTAGGTCTTGAAGGCTCACTGTGAGTCAAGATCAACGGTGGGTCTAGGACTCCATGTTAAATACAGCCCCAGGACTCCATGGAAATACACTCTACAAAAAACTCATTATCTTCCAGTCATAGCCAACTCATAGCAGACCCTTTTGCCACTGTGTTTCTGAGATTGGAAATACCACTGGAGGAAATTGCCCATGTTTATCCTGCAAAGCCATTTGTAAATTTGAACCTCTAGAGAGGTGTGACCTTTGATTAACAGAGCAACTTCCTGTGGACTAGACTACCAGTTCTTGGAAATGCAAGAACTTCCTCACAGCTGCTTGACCCTGGTCCAAGCTGCAGGGCTGTGTCTGCTTCCTGTTCCAGACCCTTTGTGACAGGAAGACCCAAGTCCTGATTTAACTTGTTTCCTCTGTTGTATTGGATAAATTTATCCACCCATTGCCATCTAGTCAGAACTGACTCATTGCTGACCCTTCAACAGGTTTTCAGAGTCTGTAAATCACATGGGAGGAAATTGCCCATCTTTTCCCTGCTCAATTGCTAGTGGATTCATCTCAAGCCTTTGGGTTGTTATTGCCGCTCCTTTCCCACTGCTCTACTAGAGCTCCCTGAAGTTAAAATTACTGTCTCTGAGTATGAACCAACTCATAGCTGATCCCCTTCTGATTTCTGAAGGTGTAAATCACATGAGAGGAGCTTGTCCGTCTTTGTCTGGCAGATTTGAATGGCCAGAGTTGTGGCTTTTAGATTAACAGTGTGACTCTACAGACAGAGCCACCAGAACTACGTATAGGACAAAAGCAGAGATTAAAAAAAATCCCGATACTCTATACTCAGAGTCCATCAAGCCCATAACCTCAGTTCTATAGATTGCTGTTTTTTTGTTTCCTGTTTGAGTCTTAAATTGTTTCACTTCATTTTCATGTTCACTTCATTAGAGCAAATCATCTGTGACTCATAGTGACCCTCTGAACAATACCCTGCTCTGTCCTGTACCATCCTCAAAATTCCTAGCACACCTCAGCTCATTGGTATAGTCATTGTGTCAGTCCATCTTGTTAAGGGTCATCTTTTATACTGACCCTCCATCTTTCCAAGTATGATGAAACAATATGCCTCCTAACAACATGCCTGAAGTATGTGAGACAGAGTTTCACTATCCTCGCCTTCAAGGAACAACCTGGTTACCCTTTCTCCAGGACAGACCTCTTTGTTCTCTTGGCACTCCATGGTATGTATATTCATTGTTCGGTCTCCAACACGACAATTCAAAGGCATCAGTTACTCTTCTGTCATCCTTAATAATTATCCACCTTCCTGATGAATAGCAGGTAATTGAAAAGAGCATGACTTGGATCTGGTGCTTCTTAGTCTTCAAACTGATAGCATTACCCTTTAGTACTCTGGAGAGGTCTCTGACAGCAGACTTTCCCAACATATTACATCTTTTACATCTTTTGATTTCCTGACGCTGGCACCAAAGGTGTTGATTGTGGATCTAGGTAAGGTGAAATTATTGCCAATTTCAACCTTTTCTCTATCATGATGTTGCCTACAGCCCTATGGTGAGGATTTTTTAGGATGGTTGTGACTTTTGAAATTTTACTTTTTTAAGATCATTTATGTTTGGGGCTAAAGTTACATAAGCTGCTTTACAGTATGAGCTTTTACAATTCATTTATATATTACATTGGTGGTTGTTAAGTGCTGTCGAGTCATAGGTGACTCTGAAAGACTTGGACACTTGTATAATTTTTGTTGTTTCTCCAGATTACATAGGTAGTTGCTATCTTTTCTTTAAAGGTAACTGATTATTTCTAGAGATATTAAAATAGTTTATATCTCATTGCCTTATTTAAACAATAAAACTCCAGTTCATTTATTACTAACAACTTGAATTATTACCAGAGTCTTTTAAAGTGTTCACATCTTTGTCTTGTACCAAATGAGTAGTTATGTCTTTTCCAGGTCTTTAAAAGCTTAAAATGAGAAATTGACACACTTTAATGGAATAATGACTAAGTGCTTTTGCTCTTTAGTTTTGTTGCCACAATTCTTCAGGTGCCCCCATACCCCCCCCCCCAAATATGGTGTTTCTGTTATGTTTCCTAGTTTATTTCATACTGCCTGGAATCTTAAAAAATCACAGGCTACTTTGGAAGCAGGAGTGACATCCCCTTTCTAAACCACGTGCATATGGAAATTCTATGATCTTGGAAAAACGATGATAGAGAAAGACTTCAGGTCTTTTGTTCATTGGGTTGCAATCAACAACAACTATCCAGTATACAAAAACTGATCTATTCTCCTAGGGCAACACAGGAAGATTATTGATGAATAGGGAAAGGAAGTTGAATGTTTATCATGGCTTCCATGAACAACTGCTTCCTTTTCCAGAAGAACTGATGATGCCCAGCAGTCATTACTGATAATTATGATCAAGGATTTTATAGAAAACAATGAAGGGAATCAGACCAAAGGAAATGTAGAATAGAACTTTAAATTCTTAAAGTATTTCTGAATCTCTGGAGGTTGGACGAGCCCCTAAATCTATTGCCCTCAGTTAATCTTTAAACCAAAAGTAACCCCTAAAGTCATCTTAAAACCAAACAACAGTTTACCTGAACAAATAAAGGATGTATACATTGAGCTTTGCTCTTTTAAGATCCATTCATGTGGGATCAAACTGACAACAACTTGAACAATTAGAAACTTTGGGGGTAGTGAATTTTTCTATTAATGGGGGAGAAATTACTCTGTAAAGGAGAGCTATTCTTGTTACATAAAAAAAGTAATCACTATCATTGAAGTTAAATTTATATGTGTTCTGAATAGCAAAAATAAATTCTATTTAAAAACAACTAATGCTTCATCTACAGATGTTAAATAGATCCTTACCAGTTCAGTTTCTGCCAGGTCATTGTCACTATTGCTTTAAAGTATGTGTCTTCTAAAATTAAGTCTATACTCAAAAGTTAATAAGTGGAAAGGTGAAAACAGCTGCTTTGTTTGTGATATGATGTTTCCAGATACTAATTCAGTTTAGGTTAAAAACCACCCACCCCTGCATTATTATTAATTTTTTTTTTTTCATCAAATTAAACTGTAAGGCTATAAGAGTAGCAAAGCAGAGATTGTGAGGATGGTGCAGGAATCATGTGCTGTTTCAGCCTGTTGTACATAGTGTGACAGTGAGAGTGAATCAGAATTGACTTCCTGGCACCTAACGATGAGAACAATCCATCTGATAGTTACCTCTGATAGTTTTGATTTATTATTGATAGTGTTTAATGGACCGTCATTCTAATTTCCTTAAACTCCTGTTAAGTCCGCTGTGACTTGGCAGCCTTCAGTCTGATTTCTGAGACTGTAAATCATAATGGGAAGGGACTGCCATTATGAAGGACTGAATCTCCTAAGGAGTTGCTGGTAGATTTTAACTGCCAGAGACTTAGGGCGTTGGGCTAACACCACAACTTGCTAGAGACTACATATATTAGAGCTCCCTCTCAGTTCTCAGAGTACATTTATATTTCTTAGGATAAATTAATAGCCATCTGCTGCCTCAGAAAGAATTTCACTGTATGTTCTTATGCTCAACAAATGTGAAAATTTAATTCCAGAATTACTATTTAAAAATAAGTTTGTTGTTGTTGTTGTTATGTGCCGTCGAGTCGCCTGCGACTCATAGCG
>NW_006399792.1:19014207-19019533 GCF_000299155.1 Elephantulus edwardii
TAGTCGCAATATTTATCGGTCAAAGGTGATGCATCCTGTAGAATTGAAACGAAGTTTGAAGAAATCGAAAAATAAGTTTACCTGTCTTTAAATCCCAGGATACTTTGGGTTAAATTAGGTAGATGCTTGATACGGTTGACATAGTGACATTTTTCTTAATAGAGGATAAGTAATACAGTTTGGATATAGATACTAAGTGCTATATTCAGTGGTGCATAAAATTTTCTCTTATCTCAAGTTTTTAGATTTTCCAGTAGCCTTAAAAACACTTTTAAAATGACACATTCTGTAGTGTTTGCTAACCTTTTATGAGAGAATTCTAAACACATTCTTCTTTTTCTTTTTTTAATTCGTATTTTAATGAAAGTGTACGAGACTTTGGATTTCCATTCATTCACTGTTGTACTTTTCTCCCTCCCCCCCAATTTGCTTTTCTTTTTGAAAAGTAAAAGAAAAAATTCTTTCATTGTTATCCGTCCCTCCCCCAAGACCACTCCACTATACTACCTTCGTTCTAGACTCCTGTCATAACAATAATATGTAATCATATATCCCTTTTAAAGGGATATTTAATTGAGATATTTCACTCAGCATAATGTCCTCCAGGGTCACCCATTTTGTGTAATATTTCATGAGTTCCTTTTTTTTCATTGCCACATAGTATTCCATTGTGTGAATATACCATAGCTTCTCTGTCCATTTGTTTGTTGATGGATGGGCACCTGGGTTCTTTCCAACCTTTTTACTATTGTGAACAAAGCTGAAATAAACATAGGTGTGTGTATGTTATCTGTTTGGGTGGCAGTTACAGTTTCTTTAGGGTATATTCCCAGTAATGAAATTGCTGGATCAAATGGTATTTCTTTTTGCAACTTTTTGAGAAAGTGCCATATAGCCTTCTATAGTGGTTGCACCATTTTACACTCCCACCAACAGTGAATAAGCAGCATTTGTTGTTTGCTGTTCTGTTAAATTTTGCTGTTCTTACTGGGGTGAGATGATATCTCATAGTTGTTTGGATTTTTTAACATTTCTGAATGTGTGTTTGCCATCTGAATGTCTTCTTTGGGGAAGTGTCTGTTAATACCTGTGTCCATTTTTCAATTGGGCTATTTATCTTGTTGTGGTGCTTGAGTATTTTATAAATTCTAGATGTAAGTCTCCTATCTGACATGTCCTTACCAAATATTTTTTTCCCAATCTGTGGCTTCCCTTTTTACCCTGTTGGAGAAGTTTTTTGATATGCATAGGGATTTGATTCTTAAAAGTCCTCATTCATCTATTTATCCTCTCCTAGTTGTAGATATTTCAGCATGCCTGGAAGACTGTTAATGTTGTGGATTAGGACTTCTAGAGTTCTTCCAAGCTTTTCTTTAATGAAGTTTATAGTCCTTGGTTTTAGTCGTAGGTCCATGATCCACTTTGAGTTGGTTTTTGTGTATCGGGTGAGGTGTGGATCTTGCTTGAGTTGTCTGCAGATAGTTTTCCAATTTTGCCAACACCATTTGTTAAAAAGGCTGTTGTTGCCTCCCCACTTGACTGATTTCATCTCCTTATCAAAAATCAGTTGACCAAGAGGTAGATGGGTTGATTTCTGGATTCTCAATTCTATTCTGTTGATCTTTGTGTCTCTCATTGTACCAGTAGCACACTGTCTTGACCACCACAGTAGTGTAGTAGGATTTGAAATCAGGGAGTGAGATATATCCTACCTTGTTTTCTCTTTTTAAGGAGTGCTTTGCTTATTTGGGGCCTCTTTCCATTCCAAATGAAATTGGAGATAGCCTTTTCCAGCTCATTGAAAAATGGAATTGGTATTTGATTGGTATAGCATTGAACTTGTAGATTGTCTTTGGTAGAAATGTCATTTTCACAATATTGAGTGTTCCTATCCATGAGCAAGGGATATTCTTCCACTTCTCCAGGTCTCTTTTTTTTTTTTTCTTGTAGTAATGTTTTGTAATTTCCTTTGAATAGATTCTTTGTGCTTCTGGTTAGATTTACTTACTCCCAAGTATTTAATCTTGTGATTAGCAATTGTGAAGGGTATTATTTTTCTTAGCTTCAGTTCTGTATTTTCTTTGTCATGGTAGAGAAATTCAGTGGATTTTTGTATGTTGATCTTGTATCCTGCCACTTTGCTGAATTGGTCAACTATGTAGTAGTTTTTTTGCTGAGTCTTTAGGGTTTTCTAAGTATACTATCTGCATATAGAGATAATTTTACCTCCTCTTTGTCAATTTGGATACCTCTTCTTTGCCTCTCTTGTCTTATTGCTATCACTAAGACTTCTAATACAGTACTGAATAGGAGAGGTGATAGTGGGCAGGGAAATGCCTTTAATCTATCTCCATTGAAAACATGTTATCTCTTGGGTTTGCAGTATATACTTTTTACTATGTTGAAGAAATTCCCCTCTGATCCTATTTTGTTGAGTGTCTAAACATGTTCTTGATAACAACTTGAGGCATTCCTTACTCTTTATTTTCTCCCATTATAAATGGTTTCTTCATCCCAGAGAGATGGTAACATGTACTTGCTCTTTTTATTTAATTTTTTTCCCCCTACCTTCATAGAATGTTTCTCCATCCCAGAGAGATGAAGTGATTCAGTGGTTGGCCAAACTCAAGTACCAATTCAACCTTTACCCAGAAACATTTGCTCTGGCTAGCAGTCTTTTGGACAGATTTTTAGCTACTGTAAAGGTAAGCATTTTAAGATATACTTAAACACATCTGGTCATCTCTGGTCTACTTTTGTTGAATGGCAGCATGCAAATACAATCAATAAGTTTTTATTCTCCCATTTTGGTATATCATTAGTTGTGTTATGCAAACTTACAGACTCTCAACATATATCAAACCGAAAAAAGTCAGCTTTTGTTTATTGCCATCATAAGAAATTAGTCATTTGTATGCCTAGAAATGTGTAAACTTTGACATTAGGTGTTTTCAAACTGGCTTTAATGCATAGCAACTTTATGTACTGTAAATACATAGAGGAGGACATTAAAAAAATTTTTAACTTTTCTCTTAAGAAATTTACCAGATTCATTGATTACAACTCATAGCAACCCTAGGACCGAGTAGAACTTCTATAGGGTGTCCAGGGTAAGCTGTAAATATTTATGGAAGCAGATTGCCACACCTTTCTTCATGAAGTGGCTGGTGAACTTGAGTGCTTAACCACTGTGCTACCAGCCCAAGAGACTTCTAATATCCTTAACTGATGGCAGAAGTAACCTGATACCTGAGTTGTATAACTTATTTCAGCATCAAGTTCACCCTTCTTCCCTATCACTTTGCCATAACTAAACTATTTCACACATATATTTTCAGAAAAAGATGAGCTCAAGCTTAAAGTCTTTTTTTCTGGATTATATATTTTAAAAAATAAGGAGAAAAATATTTCTTATTCAGCTTATTACTTTAAACGAATTCAAGAAAGCTTATGGAAACAGAATTTTACCAGATCTTACTTCTTCGTATGTATCAGGTTGTGACATATTTACAAGTAGCAAATGGGTATACTTAGAGATGGAAGTAGTCAGTAGTTCATATCAGTAGTTCATTTAAGTCAAAAGAGTTAACCTAAAATGTATTTACAGTTTTAATAAAGGCATCTAAAGATCTGAAACAGGGAATGGAGTCTGACCCATAGGTATTCAAAAGAAATCCTTAGGTTAAAATTAATTAACACGTTGCTGCAAATGACTGTAATACATCAGAGGAAATAAAAAGTGTTTCTAAGCACGGTCGTCAATTTAAAAAGTGTGTGGCAGTGTGTTAAAGAGACTTAAGTGCTATTTCTAGAAGACCTTCTGAATCTTTAGAAGGTAAGATCTGTATTTAAATAAACAAAACTAAATTACGTAGGTGATTGTTATTTATAAGGATTGAAAACTGTCTTTTTTAAAAACCACATTTGTTGGGTGATTCTTTTTATTACTAAATTTATTATTGGTACTCTTGTTTATGGTGGAGGTTCGGGGTTATGCTGCCTACCTGAACTGTTGGGCTCTTATTTTATAAGGAATTTAAACATCCGTAGGGGATGGGAGTTGCAGATTATAACACATGAGCAGACAAATAAGAGTGCCTGGAAAATAGTCTTAACTAGATCTAATTTTACCTCCTCTGACTTCACACTTTCTACATGACTTGTCTTACATAATAGACACAATAATATTTATGAAAGTGCTTTAAACTGTAATATGCATATTAATATTACTGATTTAAATCTGATAAAATTATTGCATCAGCTTTTACTTAAGTAGATGCAAATTGGAAGATTCTTCGATTCAGTTAATGGTTACTGGACCTGTTTAAATGTTCATTAACCAAGTTCATTCTCTGGTTATTGGAAAACTTTCACAAATAGGCATGTTAAAACCATTACTGTTTTGTTTGTTAGCTAGCTTAACTTATGTGCCATTCAGTGTAATTGAGATAAATTCTTTTGACCTGTTTTAACACTCCTGTAAGAGTGAATCCGTCTACCTTACTGTATATAAGAAAAACAGGTGAATTAAAAAGTGTATCAAAGCCAAGAAGATATTTTTGTTGTGAAACCAGTAGAGTTTATGCATTTCTAAAGGCTTTCATTCTTACCAGGGAACTTGGATGTACAATTTTGTGGACCCCTAATGGTTAGAAAATTTGTTTGCTAACATCCTAAAATGTTACTTAAGCATTTAAAATGTATGAATAACCTTTTAATATTCTCTTCTTAATCTTGTGAACATCTAGTATGTTTTCTTGTAATACTTTGTTAACAGATAAAGTATAAAGCTAGCTTAAAAATAAGATGTATATAAATATCTTGTAATTTGATAAGTGTTACATTTTTTTAAATTGCCTTCTAAACTCATTCTTCTCTGCTCTCTGCTGAATTTAAATGTGGCGTAAAGTTTCACATCCCTAGAGCTATAATGTTAAAAGTTAGATTAATCATGTTTCATAGAAGTATTTTTACTGCTTTGTTCTAAAATTTGTTTTCCTTTTTCAAAATTTTAGGCCCACCCAAAATATTTGAACTGTATTGCAATCAGCTGTTTCTTCTTAGCTGCCAAGACTGTTGAAGAAGATGAGGTAATATTTGTCTTTCAAGATTATTGAAGGAAATGTTAAAAAAAATTCCTTTTATCAACTTGCTTTCTTCTTGCCAAAACAAAATTCAAAATAAATATTTTCTTTTCTGTCCTGTTTTTCTCTCTTTACCTTCCTTTGAATAGAGAATTCCAGTATTGAAGGTGTTAGCAAGAGACAGTTTCTGTGGCTGTTCTTCATCCGAAATTCTAAGAATGGAAAGAATTATTCTGGATAAA
>NW_006399792.1:19019988-19023237 GCF_000299155.1 Elephantulus edwardii
GATCCATGCTTGCTCTGGCCATGGTCAGTTTGGAAATGGAGAAACTTATTCCTGATTGGCTTCCTCTTACAATTGAACTGCTTCAAAAAGCACAGGTTGGTTTCTCAGTCTAATTAAGTTTTATCTTTTATTGTGATACGTGGGATTACCAGTGATTTTAAAACTGATCATTTCCCGTCTTGTAATGGTAGACATTCTTAACAGGAAGTAGAAGTAAAGCGTTACATACTTCCAAATTAGTATTACACACTTTTAAATTTTAGTGTAGATATTTTTCTCTTGTAAGGCTTAGATAGATGGTACTTGGTTCTTGAATTTGAAAAGTTAATGATTCTCAATAATGAATTCTCCTTCAGTTTTGTTATAAAGAAACATACATTGTACTGTAACTTTATACTATCTCTGTAAATCATTTATTTTATAAAAGGTAAGTCAAACAAGAACTTAAAAGAAGTTACTTATTAGAAAGGCATGTAATTGTTGGCTTGAAAATTGATAAATTGTCTTTGGTAGGTAGACTAAAAGAGGTTGTGTGACTGAAGTGAGAGCTTGGTAATGGTCTTCTGTGAGCAACTTCTTTCTGGGAGAATCCTTAATGACAATTTATGTCACCAAATAGATCAGATTGAGGTTTCCTAGAAAACCTACTCTGTTAGCTGAGTCTTTGGACTCATGAACTTTACTTAAAAATTGTAGTTTCCCCTCACTTATTATTCTGATTAGTTTTACTGGATTTTAAAGAAAGGCCTGTGACTTCTGAGTTTAAATACATTCTGCAATGTAAAAAGAACTATATAACTATAGGTTGCTAAAATTTAAAAAAAAATACTTAAAAAATAGTACTTTGATATTTTCCAAGATAATTATAATTACGAGCTTAGAGATGAAAAATGTAAAAGTTAGTAGACATTTAGGAAGTGTCTCACTAATACCTTTTAGTGCTTTAGAAGGAAGCTCTGCCTAGGTAGAGTAACACAAGTTCTCTCTCCTTCACAAGTTGAATTTTTTTAATAACATGTCTTAGATTGAACTAGTTGATAGTAGTATTTCTTTCCATTGGATAAATACTGTAATACAAATGAGCCTTTTCTTGGCGATAGCTGCATTTAGTAGGAAGTTTTAGACATTATTTTAAGCAGTCAAACGAATTAATAGCATAGCACATTTACTTAGGGAATTTGCTTAGCTTACTTAGAATGTTGGAAAGTGACGTTTTCCTGGTTGCTTGGTTTTCCTAGCAAAGGATATATAGAAATAGTTGCTATTTTTAAATTTAGGGATAGCATGGTGAAAAATAACAGTAAATGTTCTCTAGACTTTCTCCAAATTAGTAGTTTATTTTTAAGACGTTTCAGTAGCAATCCAGAGAGACCTTCTCTGGTGTCTGTAATAGTAGTAATTCCAGTTTTTGTGCTTCATTTGTATCCTCTCCTTTTAATGAGATGATTTTATTAAAACAAATTTGTGTTGGTCTAGAGTAGAATTTGGTTAGTAATTTTGAACCTAACTGTTGTTTAAGATGTGGGTGGAAGTGGAGTTAATATAGACAGTATTGACTTGAATGTTCTGCAGTGACTATTAGTCTTTTCCTCTAAAATACTACTTCATACTTACTCAACTTCTTTAACACAGAAGGGTAAAGTAAAATGGTTTCCTTTCACTTAAGTATGTCTGTTTTTCCCGGTTACTGCTTTTTCTAAGTCATTAAGTACAAGTGTACCTGGAAGGAATTATCAGTTGGTTTTTCAGACCACTAACTACAATAAGGAAAATACCTCAGTAAAGCGGGGTACATGGATTTTTCTGGCTTGCCAATCTACGTTAAGTGTTATGCTAGCCTATAGTCTATTAAGTGTGCAGGAGTAACAGGAAAAACTGTAACATTGTGAAACTTACCAAAATGTGGCACAAACGTTGGAAAAATGGCATCGATAGACCTGTTCAATGCTAGGTTGCTAAATTTTCAGTTTGTGAAAAAGAAAAAAGAGTATCTATGAAGTGAAGCGCGATAAGACATTGTTTGATAGAGCTATCCTTAGAGGGAAAGTTGAGCAGAGAAACCAGCTTACTAGAAGTCAGATTTTAAGACCTTTCCCCATGTAGTCATTGTATTAGAAACTTATAGATAAAAAGATGAATATAATGCATATCCCATTTTATCTTGGAAAAGTTCAATGATCAGTTATACACTGTGCTGTATAGAATGACAAGTTGATAAGGAAACCAAAAACCTCTAGAATGTTTTTGTGGTGGATGGGGTGGGGGTGGTCAGTGATGATTCCCTAAAGAATTTATAGCTAAACGGAATCCTGAAGAATAAAAAAAGGAATTAGTGAAATGTTAGAATTAAATAAACACTTAGTAAAAATACTTAGATTATCAACCTGCAGTTTTCTAAGAAGATACTTTGTGAAAAGTTAACATATGTTCAAAAACACTTGTTCAAAATTATTAGCCAGAAGCCTTCCTCATCCCTTATTTTCCTTCTTCCCGCTTACTGAGTCTTGAAATTCTTACTGTTTCTCTGTACACTAATCTCCATTGAAGTGGCAGAGGAAGAAAACAGATTGAACAAAAGTGGATGTTGCATATACACCATGAATGAAAGCGATACACCTTCTTACTTACCACCTGTTCTGTTTGCTGACATTAAGCATTTATGACAACAGTAAAACTACAGAGTATTTTGTGTACTAATGTAATTTGGCAGTAATGAAGGTTTATGTGTGAGGCAGGAGTAACCCCAGTTGTTTGTCAAGTTGACTGGGTCTTCACTATGAGTTGGCAGTTCTGTAATGATGGGCTCAGTCCTCCATTTTCATAATGCTTATTTTGCATATCCTACTCTTGGGAACCTAACTATGTTGATAATTCAGGAGAGGGTATAGTTTGTGTTTCATGGGGATGGATGTCCAGCATATATTTCAAAGTAAAGAATTCAGATTTCAAAGATATTTGTTACATATTTATAGATTGTGGCATAAATTCCAAATAGTTACTAATTCGACTGGAAGACTATATTAGTGAGAGGTAGAAAATTTTGGGAGAAAAAGGTGAGACTCTTAGGGGCCATGAAGAGAAGAAAGTGGCCAGCAAAGATGACAGAGCCACTTAGGCTAATTATCAACTCAATGCCTTTTCTTTTTTTCTGACCCAGATGGATAGCTCCCAGTTGATCCACTGTCGGGAGCT
Organism: Elephantulus edwardii; assembly: GCF_000299155.1. Classification (NCBI taxonomy): domain Eukaryota; kingdom Metazoa; phylum Chordata; class Mammalia; order Macroscelidea; family Macroscelididae; genus Elephantulus; species Elephantulus edwardii. The sequence continues at coordinate 19,023,181 of NW_006399792.1, forward strand.
TGTGGCACATCACCTTTCTGCTCTGCAGTCTTCTCTGCCTCTAAATTCCGTTTATGT